>NW_026594143.1:866668-911253 GCF_907164565.1 Psammomys obesus | reverse complement strand
AGAGAGAGAGAGAGAGAGAGACAGTTTTACCAGGAGAGATATACAGAGACAAGTTGCAGAGAGAGAACTCAGGTGAAGACCAAATGAACCTAAGAAGGAGCCGGAAGATTAGAGCAAATTGCTAGAGTTAGTTTGAGGCCAAGCAGAGTAATTCGGAGGCTGAGAGAAAAGCCGGAAGGAATAAGTCAGCTGGGAGAGGATTTTCTTTGATCTAGAAGAGCTGAGTTGAACCAGCCAGCCCAGAGCTCAGCAAGAACAAGAAAGGATGAGCTTGTTCAGTAATACATCTCAGAGGCTGAAAATATTCTAGGCCTAGGTTAAATTGTAGAGGCTAGAAGCTTCCAGAACAAGGCCTAGGTTAGCGGACAGAGGCAATGAGTCTCCAAGACAACAACTGAAGCAGGTAAATAAAATAAAAGTATATTTACAAAGAAGATCGATAAAGAAAGCACTAATTTTTTAAGCATAAAAAATTCTGGACATATAATGAAATGAGATTAAAAATGCAACCCAGGGGTTGGGGAGATGGCTGTACTTGTTGGTATTTGTCAACTTGACACATTTCTCATTCTTGGAAATGAGGAATAATGAGAAAATGACTCTATAAGACTGGCCTATAAGCCAGGCGCAATGGCGCATGCCTGTGATCCTACCACTCAAGAAGGCAGAGGCAGGAGAATCTATGAGCTCAAAGCTAGCCTAGTCTACAAAGCAAGTCCATGACAGCCAAGACTACACAGAGAAATGCTGTCTAGAAAAAAAAAAGATTGGCCTATAGGGAAGTTTGTGGGTCATTGTCTTGATTAATGATTGATGTGGGAGTGCCCAGCTCACTGTGAGCAATGCCATCCCTTGGCAGGTGGTCCTGTGTTGAGTAAGAAAGCAGGTTGAGGAGGCTGGAGAGATGGCTCAGAGGCTCAGAGGTTAAGAGCAGTGGCTGCTCTTCCAAAGGTCTTGAATTCAATTCACAGGAACCACATGGTGGTTCACAACCACCTATAATGAGATCTGCAGCCCTCTTATGGCATACAGTTATACACACAGTACAGAACACTGTATAAATAATAAATAAATATTAAAAAAAGAAAGCAGGTTGAGCAAGCCAGTAAGCATCATTGCTCCATTGTTTCTGCTTGTTTCTGCCTCCTGGTCCCTGCCCTGACTTCCTTTGATGATGATGTGAAAGTGGGAAGTGTAAGCCAAATAAATCCTTTCCTCCCCAAATTTCTTTTGATCATATGTTTTTGTTGTTGTTGTTGTTGCTGCTGCTGCTGTTGATTGCTTTGTTGTGTTGTGGTTTTGTTTTGTTTTTCTTTCCACAGCCATAGAAACCCTAACTAAGACAGAAATTGGTACTAGGTTCCTGAAATATTGCTGTAGCAGACAATTGTTTTGTTCTGGGGAGGAATGTGGAAGTATTTGGAACATTGGATTGAGAAAGCCTTTGTGCTCAGAGCTTAATGGGATGTTCTGTGGGCTCTTGTAAGATAATGCTGAGTGCAACTCAGACAATGGAGGCCTGGCTTATGAAATTTCAAAGGGAAGCAAAGACTGTACTGGGGCTCTTTGAATAATATTTTGAGTTAAAAATCTGTGGTTAGCTGGGGCTGAAGAATCAGCCATAATTGACAAGAGACCAGCACTACTGAAATAAAACCTTTGCTGTACTAGGATGTTTGATATTGGTTAGCTGGAGCTGAGAAATTAATGTCAATTAAAAAGAAGCCAACCTCACTTGGGTGGTGGTGGGGAACGCCTTTAATCCTAGCAGAGGCAGGCAGATCACTGTGAGTTGGAAGCCAGCCTACTCTACAGAGCAAGTTCCAGAACAGCCAGAGCTTCACATAGAGAAACCCCATCTTGAAAAAAAAAGTTAGCATCATTGAGTATAGTAACTCTGGGAGTATTTCCTCAGGGTCATCACACAAGCTGTGGTCCAGAAGGGGATAATAATGTAATTCATGGTAGCAGCCAAACTTGGTAATGTGATGTTTCCCACGTGGTACTGGTTTTGAAGGCTTGAAGAGGTTGTGGAGACTAGAGGAGGCTTGGCACCATGAAAAGCCATTGGTGAAAGTGCAGCCTCAGTCAGGACTGTGGTGTGGAACTGTAAGCCAAACAAACCACTTTCTCTCCAAGTTCCTTTTGGTCATGGTATTTTGTCACAACAATAGAAATGCTATTTAAGATAATGGCTCAATTGGTAAAGTGTTTGACATACAAGACGAGGCTCCTGATTTCAGATCCTAATTAAGCACTCCTGTTTTTAAAAAAATTAAAAAGCTAAACTTGGTGGCACCTTGCTGTAATCCCAGCAAGGGAGACTAGCATCAGGAGGATCCCTGGGGCTTGCTGTCCAGCTAATCTTGCCAATTCGGTGAGTCCTAGATTCAATATGTATCCTAGTTTACTTCCCAGATTCAATATGTATCCTAGTTTACTTCTCAGTTATTGAGACAAATACCATGACCAAAATGCAAATTGGGGAGGAAAGGGTTTATTCATCTTACATCTTAGAGTCATGTTGGAATTTAAGCTAAGGCAGGAACTCAAGGCAGGAATCTGGAAGCAGGAACCGAAGCAGAGACCAAAGAAGAATTCTGCTTACTGGCTTACTTTTTATTTTTTTATGGCTTTTTCGGTTTTGGGGGGTTTGGGTTTTTTTTTTTTTTTTTTTTCACAGCCTGGGACAACCTGTCCTGGATAGCACTGCCCACAGTGGACTAGGCCTTTCCACATCAATCATTAATTAAAAACAAAATACCCCAAAGAAATGCCTACAAGTCAATAAGATGGAGGCTATTCCTCTTGAGATTCCCTCTTCACAAGTGACTCAGTTTGTGCGAAAGTGTCAAAAACTAACCAGCACAATGAGAGGCCATGCCTCAGAAAATAAAGTGGAAAGTGATGTAGCAAGACATTCTTAGTGTGCATGCATGCATGAACACACAAAAAATACACAATAACACACACAGCAATTGATAGCTGGGTATGTTGGCTTGTGTTTGTAATTCCAGCACTCAGGAGAAGAAGACAAGATTATCATTATATTCAAGGCCAGGCTGTACTACTGAGTAAATTTTGAGATATCCTGTGCTACAAAGTAAGACTCCATCTTAAAATGAAAGCAAAAGCAAAAGAGAGTATCAGCAGCATAATTGGTCAAACAGAAGAAATAATTTATGAATTAGGAGATAAGATTTTTCAAATCATCTAATTAGAAAACAGAAAAGAATGAAAAACAATGAAGAAAGCCTATGAGATTTATGTGACACCAAATATGGCAATAACATTTGTATTATGGATGTTTAAAAACAAGAAGACAGAAAAAACGACTCAAAAAGCTTTAAAAAATAATGTCTGCATAGTCTTCAAATCCAAGGAAATACAGACATCAAAGTAGGTGGGACTTAAATCTGCTTTCAACCTGAAGAAAAATACATTGACCCACACATTATCATCAAACTTTTAAAAGTCAAAGAGACTTCTGAAAATCAGTAGGAGAAAAAAAGGAAGCTTGTCATTTACAAGGGAAAATGAATGAGGCTATTAACTTCTCAGCAGAAACCTTAGAGATATTGTGGTTGTTAGTTTAGATTGTCTACTTTATTGGATTAGGAAATACCTAGAGGATTAATAAGCCACACATTTAAACATGTCTTTAAGGGTGTTCCAAAGAGTATTAAGCATCATGATAGGCAACACATGTCATGAGCTGGGGTTCCAGGCTAAATCAGATGGGGAAAATGAGAAAGCCAGTTAAGCACTAGTGTTCATCCCTGCTTCCTCACTGTAGGAGTATTGTAACTAATCACTCACACACTTACCACCATGTCTTCCCCTCCAGGATGGACTGTGTCCTTTCAAACTGTAGCTCAAAAGTTATTCCTTTCTTGAATTACCTTGGTCAGGTTATTTTGTCAATGATAAAAGTAACTAATATAAGCTTGGATAATGAGTGCTGGTGGGAAAAGTAAATAAATGAGAGTAAAAGATTTTCCAAGCTGGGTGAAGTGGTGTACACCTGTAATCTCAGCACTCTGGGAGACAGAGGCAGTTAGATTTCTGTGAGTTTGAGGCCAGCCTGGTCTACAAAGTGAGTCCAGGACACCCAAAGCTACACAGAGAAACCCTGTCTCAAAAAACAAAACAAACAAACAAAAAGTATTTCACAAATAAAACCTGAAGGAATTCACTACCTGGCCTACCTTATAAGAAATGCTCATTTCAGGCAGGCCAGATCTCTGTGCATCTGAGTCCAGGCTGGTCTACAGAGCAAGTTCCAGGACAACCATAGCTACACAGAGAAACTCTGTTTTTGGGAAAAAAATAAATTAAAAAGAAATGCTAAAGGGAATTGTTCAAGCTGAATGAAAATGGTGCTAAATAGTGTGAATATACAAAATGTTGAAAATACAATACAGTGGTAATGGTAAGTTCAATATTCAAAATACTCAAATACTCAAATATTATAATGAGACATATAAAGAAATATGTTTATTATAAAGACTAAAAATGAAACTACTTAGGATAATACTAGCTCTCATAATTTAAGGGATAGACAGTATAAAAATATACAAAGTTTAATACCAAAACATGTGTAGGGAAATGAAATGAGAATGTTTTCATGCAATTGAAATTAAATTAAACTATTGCATTATAACTTGGGTTTTGAAAAAATATATTTATTTTTATTATTTTTAGTAATGTATTAGTGTATGTCTTTGAATGTAGGTATGACCAAGTGAGTGTAGGAGACTGAGGAAGCCAGAGGCATCAGATCCCCTGGAGTTACAGCCTCAGAGTATTGTGAACCAACTGATGTGGATGCTGGGAACTGAACTCGCTTCTTCTGGAAGAACAATAAGAGCTCTTAATCTCTGAGCCATCTTTCCAGTCTCTTATTGATATTTTATATAAGCCTTTTAATAATTACAAATAAAAATATATAACAGATACCAAAAATAAAAGTAAGGTATTAAAATATATTACTAGAAAAAAAAACTAGTCAAAAAAGAGAAAGAAAGGAACAAGGAATCTACAAAGAAACAGAAAATAATTTTCTAAATGCCAGTAATAAGGTTTATGTACCTTAAAAGATCTATCATGTGTTCCTCGTTAAAATGGAAAGACATAATACATGTGCTAAATGATGAAAGGATGATAAATCAATGCTTAGTGATGATTGCTTTTCCTTCAAACTGACGCTAGTATGACTTTAAATCTGGGCATAGAACTTGTCATTCTACTAATTTAAAGTGTAATTGGCTGGAGATAATGCTTCAAAAAAGAATTGCATTATTTTAGTAGAATGTCATTTTTCTTTTCTTTATTTTTTTTCCTCTTACAATACATGGTAAATACAGCTTCCCCATCTCCCCTCCTCCCAGCCCCTCCCACCACTCCCCAAGATCCACTGGTCCTCTAGTTTCTTTTCAGAAAAGAGCAGGTCTCTCAATGATATCAACCAAAGTTGGCATAACAAGATGCATAAGATTAGGTACAATGGAGAGATGGTTCATCAGTTAAGAGCTCTTGCTGCTCTTGCAGAGGACCCTGGGTTTGGTTCCCAGCACCCACATGGCAGCTGACTCCCTAGAACTGGCCTCTGTGAGTACCAGGCATACATATGGTACCCATAAATACATTTAAGGAAATACTCATATGTATAAAATAAAAATGAATCACTAAAACAAACAAAAAGGTTTATCTAGCAACAACTATCTTCCATATAAATGATTTAAACTCTTCTGTCAGGAGACATACAGTGTTGAAACTGTTTTATTTTTTTTAAGATCCAATTGTATACTGCCTACAAAAGACTATAACTTTAAAGACAAATGTAAAGTGAAATGTTGTGAAAAGATATTCAATACAAATGGAAACCAAAATAGAGTAGAAGTAGCTACATTTATATCAGCTAGTAGATTTTTTGATAAAAACTAGGAAAGGAGACAAAGAAAGTCATTATGAAATAAGGGTGTCAATTCACCAAAAAGGTGATCACAATTAGAAGTAAATATGCACCTCACATTGGAGACCTTAGATATATAAAACAATCATAAGCAAATTTGAAGAAAGATTTAGAAAAATGTATTAAAATATCGGGATTGGAGAAGTTTAGGTAAGATGGTGAGTTGGAAGCTGCATCCATGAGATTGGATGAAAAGAAAGACAGAAAAACAATAGATCCTGATTCTATAAAAGAAAGTGCAGTGATGAAAATAGCTCTTAAATTCTATGAGACTAAAACTTTTCCTGGACCTCTCTGCCAAAGTTAATAATACATCTTGAGGTCACTTAAGACTGCAATCTTACTGTATATTCATCTATTTGTTTAATGTGCCTCTAAGAGAACAATGTTGCAACCAATCTTGCTTGCCTTGAATTTCCATGTAATCAACTTTTACAACCTAAGATAATCCTTAGCTGTAATCTTAAGATATGCACCCCTCCATGACCCTTCCCAGAACAATGCATGTGTATCATTTACTGAAAGCAGCAAATGCAGACATTGAAAGCAACCTAAAATTTACCATAAAGGTTGAAAGCATCCATTTATAATTATTGGTTAATAACCAATGGTGTTTGTAGTACTGCTTTTTATCTGTGTCAGTTGGGATCAGTTGAAGCCAGTGACTTAATGCATTGTAAACCTGTTAGCAATTTCTGTGAAATGTCCCATTCCTTCCCCATGTGATGCTTTTTGTGCAGTTCAGTAAAGACAGAGTGAAGCCCCTTGTATTGGCATACAGACACACAGACACAGGCAAGACACACACATGGCAGACACACACTGAAGACAGAGTCATACACACATGGACAGGCACAGATTCACAAGACAACCTTCCTTAGGCAGACACAAATTCAGACTCATGCAACAGACAGACCAAGGACCAAAGATGCAGGGAACATAAGGTAGAGAATACTAATGCAGATGTGCTTTCAGCTAAATGACTGAGGGGAAGTGCCTTTCTTTCTTTCCTTAGTGAGACATGAATGCATTATTGGCAAGTGTTAATCACTGGAGTTAATCACTAATATATATAATCCACACACAAAAAAGAGTTAAGGCAGAAATAAGAATAGGTGGGATTTTTCTCCATAAAAAGCAGCCAAGACAATGTTTCTACCTACACCACACGGCTTGCATCAGGCCAAGTTCAGATGTAGTTGTCAGGGAAGTACCCTCAATGAGTGCCAAGTCCTAAAAGAACTGGAGAGATGGTTGAGGCTGTAGAAACAAGACAAGAGGCTGGAGACAGTAGAGTTCAGAACACCATGGACTGTATAGCTATAGAAGCAGAAACATGCCCTGGGACTGTGTAGATTGCAGCAGAAACATGCCATGGAATCCTGAAGCTGAGGCGTGTCACTATCCACCCTTCCACCCCTGTCCTTGCCTGAAGAAACTATACAAAATTACATGAAGTATATTGATGAGCTAGTGCAGTATGTTTATGGGAGCAACAACAGTGAAAACAGTCAGGAAGGCCATTTTCACCCTCCAGTTACAAAAACTTCTGTGAGGAAAAAAAATCATCTCTAAATCACCAGAGACTAAGTGATAATAATCTGTAGGGAGGAAATTCTGGTGGAGTGAATTTTTGTCACAGGAATTCTTCTCAGGGGAAGAACATGTTGAAGACATGTTCACACACCTTGCTTGGATTACAGACAATGGCAGCTCTTCCCCCACATGTGGAAACTAATAGAAGAGATAATCCAAAAGGAGGGAAAAAGCATATCTTTCCAACTGAAAAGAAATACTGGCTGAGATCATAACAACTTTTATCTCATTTTATTGTACATTTTAATTTTTATTACTTATATTTTTTGTACTTTGTTGTGTTTTAACTTGTATCTCACAAGAAAAAGTTTTTTTCACTGTCCTTTTGTTTTTCTACACCTACTCTACAGTACTTTTCTTTGTTATTTCTGTTATCTCTAACTGATATACTTTTCTTCTCATTTTATTTTTGTTTTTATTTTTTTTTCAGACAGCATCTCTCTATATATCCCTGGCTGCACCACCACTGCATAGCTGTCTTCTCATGCTTATTCATTCTTTTCTGCATCCCCTCTCCATTTCACTACTTAAATACCAACACCCTCAGCTCTTAAAAAAAATCTGTAAACTTTCCCCACCAGTACTTTAGTGCTATTGTCCCTGAATCTTATCAGGACTTTATCAGGAGCATAAAGTCCATGTGTCTCCTATGGTACACCACTGAAACCACTGTCAGTATTATGTCCATTACTGTATTTGCCTTCACCTATGAATTGCAATAAGAAACATAAAATGAATGAAGATAATTCACCAGGAGGACCCAAAAATAAACAAATAAAAAGGGCAAAAAAGAAGGTTTAAAATAAGAAGCTGGAAAATATCCTCATCCCAACAGATGTGCAAAACACAACAAAGAAGCCAGGCATGGGTGGTGCACGCCTATAGTCCCAGCACTCTGAGAGGCAAAGGCAAGCAGATAGGTATGTGTTAAAGGGCAGCCTGGTCTACAAAGTGAGTCCAGCACAGTCAAGGCTACACAGAGAAACCCTGTCTCAAAAAACAAACAAAAAAAAACCACAACAAAGAAACAAAACTATGAAACATTGACCCACTACAATATCTTGACAACTCCTAAAATGGTAGAAACCAAAAACAATGAGATAGATGAAGTGCCAGAAAAAAAGTACCTGAGTTCTACTTTAAAAATAATCAATGATTTGTGGGAGAGATGCCCCAGAAGTCAAGAGTACTTCCAGAGGACACAAGTTCAGTGCCAAGCACCCATTTCAGGTGACTCACAATTGCATATAACTCTAGATCCAGGGAATCTAATGTCCTCTTCTGGCCTCTGCAGGCACCCACACTCATGCACATAACAGCACACAGAGACATTTCTAAAATAAAATGTATCTTTTTATAAAAAAAAAATCAATGACTATATTGCTGTGGGTTATTAATATTAATTATTGATTTATCTTTTAGTTAAGCAGCCGTTATTCTTAAACCACCCAAATCCCCACACAGAGACTAAGATGTATTTAATTAACCTAGAGCACAATGCTGGGCATAGTTATTCCATCTGAAAACTCTAAGCCCACATAGCTTCCTACCATTCAGATTTCACCCATTATACTTGCTTTTAGTTATATCTTAGGTCCGGTCCATCTCTCCTCATGGTTCCAAGTCCTCTCCTGCCAATCCCTGCTCCTCCTCTCCTCCCACTCACTTCTCCTCCCCTCCGGATCAGGATGTCCCACCCTATTCTCTCCTTTGCTCAGCTTTGTGGCTGGTTGTTTTACTGACAATAGAGAGAACAAATGGTGGCATGTTTACACAAACTTGAGACAGGTGATGCTTAGAACAAGCATCACAATGCAATGTCCAGATTGAAACCAGATAGTGGGGTAGAGAAATTGCATTTGAATGAACAAGGGTAAATTGTATACATTCCACAAGAACATTATACCAACATTTCCCCCCTTTTCATTTATTTTTATTTTTATTTTTATTAATTACACTTTATTCACTTTGTATCCCCCCATAAGCCCCTCCCTCCCCCTTCCCGATCCTACCCTCCCTTCCCCTTCTTCACACATGCCCCTCCCCAAGTCCACTGATAGGGGAGGTCCTCTTTTCCTTCCTTCTGATCTTAGTCTATCAGATCACATCAGGAGTGGCTGCATTGTCATCTTCTGTGGCTTGGTAAGGCTGCTCCCGCATTAGGGGGGAGTGATCAAAGAGCAGGCCAATCAGATTATGTTAGAGGCAGTCCCTCTTCCCATTACTATGTAAGCCACTTGGATACTGAACTGTCATGTGCTACATCTGTGCAGGGGTTTTATGTTATCTCCATGAATAGTCCTTGGTTGAAGTATGAGTCTCTGGGAAGTTCCCTGTGTTCAGATTTTCTGGTTCTGTTGCTCTCCAGCTCTTACTGTTTCCCACTTCTTACATAAGATTCCCTGCACTCTGCCCAACAGTTGGCCATAAATCTCAGCGTCTGCTTTGATAGTCTGTAGGGCAGAGCCTTTCAGAGGCCCTCTGTGGCAGGTTCCTAGGTTGTTTCCTGTTTTCTTCTTCTTCTGATGTCCATCCTCTTTGCCTTTCAGGATGGGGATTGAGCGTTTTAGTCAGGGTCTTCTCTCTTGATTAGTTTCTTTAGATGTACAGATTTTAGTAGGTTTATCTTATGTTATATGCTATATAAGTGAATATATACCGTGTGTGTCTTTCTGCTTCTGGGACAGCTCACTCAGGATGATCCTTTCTAGGTCCCACCATTTACCTGCAAATTTCATGATTTCCTTATTTTTCATTGCTGAGTAATACTCCATTGTGTAGATGTACCACAATTTCTGCATCCATTCTTCAGTGGAGGGGCATCTGGGCTGTTTCCAGCTTCTGGCTATTACAAATAAAGCTGCTACAAACATGGTTGAGCAAATGTCCTTATTGTGTACTTGAGCCTCTTTTGGATATATGCCTAGGAGTGGTATGGCTGGATCTTGAGGAAGCGCTATTCCTAGTTGTCTGAGAAAGCGCCAGATTGATTTCCAGAGTGGTTGTACAAGTTTACATTCCCACCAGCAGTGGAGGAGGGTTCCCCTTTCTCCACAACCTCTCCAGCATGTGTTGTCCCTTGAGTTTTTCATCTTGGCCATTCTGATGGGTGTAAGGTGAAATCTCAGGGTCCTTTTGATTTGCATTTCCCTAATGGCTAATGAGGTTGATCATTTCTTTAAGTGCTTCTCTGCCATTCGATATTCCTCTACAGAGAGTTCTCTGTTTAGCTCTGTTCCCCATTTTTTAATTGAATTACTTGGCTTGCTGTTTTTCAGCTTCTTTAGTTCTTTATATATACTGGATATTAGCCCTCTGTCAGATAAAGGGTTGGTGAAGATTTTTTCCCCAATCTGTAGGCAGTCGTTTTGTTTTGATGACGGTGTGCTTTGATTTACAGAAGATTTTCAGTTTCATGAGGTCCCATTTATTGATTGTTGATCTTAGAGCCTGTGCTATTGGTGTTCTGTTCAGGAAGTTGTCTCCTGTACCAATGAGTTCTAGGGTTTTCCCCACTTTTTTTTTTTTTCTAACCGATTTAATGTGTCTGGTTTTATGTTGAGGTCTTTGATCCACTTGGACTTTAATTTTGTGCAGGGTGATAAGTATGGATCTATTTTCATTTTTCTACATGTAGACATCCAGTTGGACCAGCACCATTTGTTGAAGATGCTATAGATGCTATCTTTTCTCTATTGTATGGTTTTGGCATCTTTGTCAAAGATCAGGTGTACATAAGTTTATTTCTGGGTCCTCATTTCGGTTCCATTGATCCACCATTCTGTTTCTATGCCAGTACCATGCAGTTTTTATAACTGTTGCTCATTAGTACAGCTTAAGATCAGAGATGGAGATAGCTCTAGAAGATCTTTTATTGTAGAGGATTATTTTAGCAATTCTGGGTTTCTTGTTATTCCATATGAAGTTGAAAATTTTTCTTTCCAGGTCTGTAAAGAATTGTGTTGGCAATTTGATGGGAATTGCATTGAATCTGTAGATTGCTTTTGGTAAGATGGCCATTTTTACTATGTTAATCCTGCCAAGCCATGAGCATGGGAGGTCTTTCCATCTTCTGATATCTTCTTCTAATTCTTTCTTCAGAGACTGGAAATTTTTTTCATACAAGTCTTTGACTTGCTTGGTTAGGGTTACTCCAAGGTACTTTATGTCATTTTTGGCTATTGTGAAGGGAACATTTCCCCCCTTTGAGTCCAATAAACAGCTCCTTTTCTTTCAATACAATAATAATTATAAAAGTTATGAATACTATTAGGTAATGTCCAATTCACATGCATTTGGCAAATTAGGAGAAAGTATTTGATTATCTATCATATCTTGACAAGTTGAGGGTTCTATACCTAAATTAACTGTTATTCTTATTGGTATTATCTATATGAAAACATTTTCTTAAATTCTAACCAACTTAAGCTTAATTGTGGAACTGTAACTATTTGGTCTTCAACCCCACCAGAGACTTGAAAAAGAGTAAAATTAGTTACTGGAGTTAATAGGAAGTGTATGTTAACAGCTTCCAAAAAATTTTAAAAAAAATGACAGAGACAGTTTGTTGCCTGAACAGTCACCCAAAACTCTCTATACCATTGGAGCATCATCTTCAGCCTTCTGGTTCAGAATATTTGACAGACATATATATGAAGTAGGAACTATTTAAGACTTGCTTACCCTGTCTTGCAGGGTTTAGCAGTTGACTTGTCCTGCATTTAAACTTGCCCATTTTTGGCAGAATTCTGTCTGTCATGAAACAAGGGCATTTTCTTTTTACCTGGTTGGCTCATTTGCCACATTTGATGCCATTTCCATATGGAGGTTCTCTGATGCTCATCATCTTCTTTGAGGTAGGCAGGGTACTGTCAGGAGATGACCTGTTTCATTGTCAAAGAATCTTTAAAATAATAAAGACATTTTTAAATGCCATATGCTGTAGATCTCTGAAGGTTTTGAAGACTTCCCTATCTTTATGTAATCGATCTGTCTACAAATCATTTCTGTCTGTTAAACCTAGGATGTATATGCTTGTGATAAATTAGACTAGTGTCTGACATGAGCATGAGTTGAGTTACTAGCAGTTAACTTGCATTACCTAATACCCTGAACAGTTGGTAATAGCAGTTTAAAAGTATTGGAAGTAACCTTGAATTTGTATCAATATACTAAAACTTACTAATGTATTAAAAATAGGCTTATTTTTGCATCAATATACAGGATCCTATACCAGAGTTAAAATTAACCTTATTTGAGAATGACAAATAAAACCTTAGGTAGAGTAGATTCAATAATCTACCTTTTGTTTTATTATCCCTATAAGATATCCCTGTATTCTCCTTTCTTTCTTTTCAACCCCTTTTCTCCTTATATAAGAAAGAAAGATAGAGAAAAGAAAATGGGAAAGAGAGAAATCCCGGAGTCTAACCTTGTTTTCTCTCTGAATAAGACCATTAATAATTTATAATCATCTCTCAATTGTCATTCATAGCCACAGAAAACAACCTAAAACCTACCCAATCCCCCTTAAAGGAAATTGGACATCGTTCTCATGAATTTCTTCTAGCTGACTCTTTGGCCATGCAGAAATCCTGTTAGGGAGCCCAAAGGAAATTGGGAAAAATGGTTAATTAATCAAGTATTAACATTTGTGGTCCAGTCTTTGCATGTTGAGAAATTTCAGGCTTAATGGAAGTCCTGTTTGGAACAGTCTAAAATGCTGGGCCAATTGAGATTAGTAGCTTTCTTCAAAGCTTTCTTGGGAGCAGGCTTTGATAAGAAACAGCAACTGAAGCAGTTGATACAGGAACAAGCAGAATGCTGGGCCATGTAAGATGCTAGGTCTGGTCCTTTTGTTCTGCAAACATATAATTTATCACAAGCATTATACAGTCTTAAAATTATGAATTTATGAGATTTGTAAGATAAACCTAACCTGTAAACCAATTTTTATGCATGCCAATTAAAAGAATGGCATAATAAATTTGAGGATATTTGTAGCTAAGGATTTATTGGCCATGTAATATTGAAGTTCTGGCTGGAGACATTTTTTTATGGTCTCAGTCAGTTTCAGAGTTGTTCCCATGTAAAGGGATCAGCAATATAAGTTACCATTATTATTGAACATGCAATCATTATCATGTTGAAATCAAAACAAGGTTCTATAGATCAAAATATCGTTTGTGGGCTTTTGGGCACCTGTTGTAATAGGCCAAGCTATTACCTATCTTCCCCAGAGAAGGCTTCCCCTTAGAGACAAGCTGGTTGTCTTAAGCAATAGAAAAGGTATGTTTTGAGTAAACTTTATATAAACTCCTTTTTTAAATAGACTTTAAGCATACCCTAGACATCTTGTACCTCTTTAGAGGTTTAGGTCTAGGTTTTTATATATGTTGTGGCTATTTTTGTCTTATCCAGTTTTCTATACAGAATGGGCAGTTATGCCTTTATAGCCAAACTTTATATAAACTTCCATTTACCTTTAGCATTTAAGCATACCCTAGGCATCTTGTGCCTGGATTTTTACATTGGTTGTGGCTTTTTTTTGGTTTGCCCTTTTTTGATCTGGGATGGATGGTTCAGCCTTTTAAACATACGAATTGTAATATTTGAGTTTCTAGGACTTAACTAGGCTGGCGTGTACTCTTCCATCTGTAAGCCCTCTGTGTCTTTTTAGCATCAGGTATGACCAATATTTGCTCCTCGCTCCCCTGTCTTACATTTGAAAGGATAAGCTGGCTTCCAGAGCAGTGTGACACCCTACATCTAGTCAGCATTTAAAATTGTTTTTGATGTGGGAGGCATGCAGTTTGCAAGTTTGTCTCCTAGCTTAATTTTGAGTCCTTACATTGACCAACAGAACATATTTCATAAGTGGAAATGCCCTTTTGTACCAGTTCTGTGGAAATACCAGTTTTTGAGATTGTTTGGCCTTTTTCGAGCAGTGTGACATCATTTCTCCTTACATAAACCTAAAATTGGTATAAATGCAACCTTTAGATCAGTAAGGATATAACATCTATTATTAAGAAAAAAAGCACTCACATAGTAATCTTAAGGAAAATTTTGCCATTTTGAATCTTAGACTATCTCAGCAAGTGGCTAAACAGCATGAGTTGCCACCCTAGCTTTTATTATGTAAATTAGGCTGATCTGGAACTCAGAGATCTGCCTAATGTGCCTTCATCAACTTGTTTAATTTTTTTTCTCAAATCCATATCATTGTAACTCAAAGCTTTTAAATGAAAATCAAGCAAAGAGATAAGAAAATTTTAAGTTTTGGGTCAGTTATGTTAATTTAGGCTGTAACAAGCAAAGCCCAGTTGGTTATTTTTGGGAATTTAGTTGTTATAGTGAATTGGCAGATGCTCACCAGAAAGAGTTGACAAGTATCTTGCAGCCAGAGAACTTTGAATTTTAGCTGCTATTAATCTAATTTTTATTAGGAAGAGAGCCATTTCTATTGTCTGTAACTTCGTATTCCATTCCTTGCTTTTTTCCCCATTTACTCCTTGAATTTTCTTGGAGAAGGCATGGAAAAGAGCCATCACCATTAAACCTATTGCAACCAGATCCATGACTATGACAACCAAAACAAAGCTAAAAGGGATTAAAACACCCTCTACCATGGCATTTTTTATTTTAGATGCAGTTTTAGGCCAAGCTCTATCTAGAGATCTGTATGCCTCCAGGTCCTTTCTTTCCAGCCCTGGTTGCTGTTGTTTCTCTGAGCTGAGGCAGCCACAGTAAGCCATGCTTGTGTACCCCTCCTGTTAGACTGTAGCAGTAGCCAGTTTTGTTAAGTTAAGTCTCAGGTCTGCTCACAGTAGGCTATCTTTTGCTACTGGGCCTGTTTAAGAGTCTCTCTTAAAGAGACAGTAATTGATATGGGAGTTTTTAGGTTTTAAGTTTGGGTTATATCACTAGGAACTTATTCCCCCCACCAAATTATGTTAAAGTATGATTTAAAGGGTATGGATACTTAGATTGGTTGGGCGCCATTTGTTGTGGGCTATTAATATTTATTATTGATTTATTTTTTAGTTAAGCAGCCATTATTCCTAAACCAGCTGTATACCCAAATCACCACACTGAGACTAGGATTATTTTAGTTAACCTAGAGCACAATGCTGGGCATAGTTATTCCATCCTAAACCTCCAAGCCCATATAGTTTCCTACCATTCAGATTTCACCCATTATACTTGCTTTTAGTCATATCTTAGGTCTGGTCCATCTCTCTTCATGGTTCTAAGTCCTCTTCTGCCAATCCCTGTTCTTCCTCTCCTCCAAACTCCCCTTCTTCTCCTCCCCTCCTGACCAGGATGTCCTACCCTATTCTTTCCTTTACTCAGCATTGTGGTTGGTTGTTTTATTGACAATACAGAAAAACAAATAGTAGCATGTTTACACAAATTTGAGACAGGTGATGCTTAGAATAAGCATCACAACGTAATGTCTGGATTGAAGCCAGATAGTGGGGTAGAGAACTCAGCCTTAGCATCCATTCCATCTTCTATATACCAACGTTATATAGAAGATTTAAACATGCAGATGAATGAAGTAGGGAAATCAATTCAGGATACAAACAAGGTTATCAAAGTGAATGAAATGCTCCATAATTCAGAGGAGAAATCTTTTTTTATCAAATAATTATTTTATTTTATTTTTAAAAAATTCTCCAACAATTTTATAGTTTATTATTTATTCACTTTATTTTTTGACATTAAAAAATTTATTATGTTTTTATTTATTACAATTTATTTACAAGAGGAAAAATCATAAAGCACAGAGGAAAATATCAAAAATGAAATTGGGACTCTGAAAAAGAACTGAATAGAAATACTAGAAACAAGAGTCAATGAATTCAATAAAAATACAGTGTCAAGTACTACCAACAGATAAAACCAAACAGAAGAATGAATTTCGGCTAGAAGACAAGGTCTAGACAATAATACATTAATGTATAAATAAAGGAAAATTTAACAAACATCACCAAATTTTTTAGGAACTCTGGGATGTATTTGAGAGATCAAATATAATATTATGCAGAGACAGGAGCCAAGATAATAAAATTAACAAAAATTTCACAACCCCAGAGGAAAAAAAAATGGCATCCAAACACAAGACATTTAAGAGTTCCGAGGGCAAGATTAAAACCCTTTCCACAACAAATTATAGACAAATGCTAAAGATTCACGGCCAAGAAATAATATTAAAACCTGTAAGAGCAATATGTCAAATCACATATTAAGACAGAAAAAATCAGCATAACATCACTTTTCTCGTGAGCAACCTAAAAACCATGAAAGCTTTCAGATGTATTTCAAGCCTTGCAAACTTGAGTTGTTGAGCTGTCAACAAAGATTGATGTATTCAGCAAAATTATCTCTTAAAATTAATGGATGCATGAGAACATTTCAAGAGTAGCACTTCTTTAATCGCAACACTCAGGAGGCAGGAGGACCTCTGTGAGTTCAGGACCAGTCTGGTTTACTACATAGCAATCTCCAGGACAAGAAGGACTACATAGAGAGACCCTGTCTCAAAAAAAAAAAAAAAAAAAAAAAAAAAAGAGTCCAGGAGATTAAAAATTTCACAGGTAAATGCATGGAGCTGGAGTCAGTCATTCAGTGAGGCAATACAAGAAACACAAATCTTCCTTGCTTTCTTTTACTTGTAGACATGTGTGTTTTATTTGGAATACCCACAAAGGTCAGAAAATTAGTAAGGAATCATGGGATGGGCTTTTAAGGGAGGGAAATAAAATGCAATTGTATAAAGTGTTACAGGAAAATAATGAAACAAGAAATTTTAAATTGTGGTGACTGACAGGAGGGTAGAACAGATGAGAGAATACAGGGAGAGATAACTAACATAAAAGCCTTTAGAAAAAGTAACTCCAGCCCTTGGAAAGCTAATTCACAGCACCGTCCAGCACTATGAATGCTATCCAGCAGGGAGGAAACTTCCTGGTTAATTCCAGATTGATTACTCTGTATCCTTTAGCCAAAGTGTTCAGCAGTAGGGTTTTACTGTCTAATTATGGTGGACAATCAAGAGTACTGGACAATATCCTGTGTTGATTTAGTTCTACAACTCATAAGAAGTATTCCATGCCTGCCACTGAGATTTTTCTTTTTAATAATCCATGTTTTTAGGGAGCTGCATTGCCTCTCCTTGCAAGATTCCTGTGTTTAAACTCCATTAAGTTTTTGAAATTATATTTTAAATTATCTTGCAAATTAGTGAGGTCCATAAAAATGTTCACAAAGCCTCAGTTTTACTTGGCTTGTCCCTCAAGTCTTCCTCCATCTGCCTGCCTCCATCCCTTCTTTAACCCTCTGTGCTGGTTAGTTATTGTTATTGTTTTTGTCGAGTTGACTCAAATGAGAAGATTCTTCCATCAGACTAGGCCATAAGACAGCCTGTAAGACGTTTTCTTGATTGGTGGCTGCACTTCAGTTTCTGCCTCTAGGTCCCTGCTTGAGTTCCTGCCCTGACTTCCCCCAATGATAAACTGTGAGGTGGAAGTACAAGCCAAGTAAACCCTGTTTTGCCCAAGTTCCTTTTGATTATGGTCTTCACCACAGCAATAGAAACCAAACTAAGTCATTCTCTGAATTCCCCCTTGTACTTGAATATCACATGTGTTCTACTATCTCTATCTTTTATGAAGGATTGTTCCTCTCCTCCATCTCATGGGCCCTTTCTATCAGACCTCTATAGGCACTCCAAGTCAAATATAAAAATCTAAAGTTTTGAGGCTAAAATCTTTCTGGGTCTAGATTATCCCACTATAATATTTTCCAGTTACATCCATTATCCTGATATTTTCATTTTAAAGTAGTGAAGAACATAGTTATGCAAATGTCTCTGTGGTAGGATATGGATCCATGGTGTATTCTCAGGAATGGTTAGTGGAATCATAAATTTTAGCTCTACACTAATTTCATCAACAGTGGCTACATGAATTTGCACTCCTACCAACAATGGGTAATTGTTGCCTGCCCCTGCCCCCCACCTTTGTTTGTTTTGTTTTGTTTTTGATTTCTTGATGATAGCCATTCAGTTTGGACTGAGGGGAAATCTTAAAATTAGTTTCAATTTGCATTCCCTGATCACTAATGATGTTCAACACTTAAAAAAAAAAAAAATCCTTGTTAGCCAATTGTATTTCTTCTTTTGAAAATTCTGTTCAGTTTCTTTTGTTGCTGTTGTTCTTTTTTAATTTTAATTTTTTTAATTATAGTTTATTCACTTTGTATCCTAGCAGTAGCCACCTCCTTCATCCCCTCCCAATTCTACCCTCCCTCCCTCTTCTTCTCATATGCCTCTCCCCAAGTCCAATGATAGGGAGGTCCTCCTCCTGTTCCATCTGACCCCAGTCTATCAGGTCATCAGGACTGGCTTCATTGTTCTCCTCTGTGGACTGCCAAGGCTGCTCCCCCTTTCAGGTGGAGATGATCAAAGATCCAGCCCATGAGTTCATGTCAGAGACAGTCCCTGTTCCTATTATTATGGAACCCTCACGGACACTGAGCTGCTATGGGCTACATCTGTGCAGGCGTTCCAGGTTATCTCCATGCATGGTCCTTGTTTGGAGTTTCAGTCTCACAAAAAACAAAAACAAACAAAAAAAAAACCCAAAAAACCTGTGCCCAATTTTTTTCGTTCTGTTGCTCTCCTTGTGGAGCTCCTGTCCCCTCCATGTCCCTCCATCTCCCCCTTCATTCATAAGACTCTCTGCACTCTGCCCAAAGTTTGGCTATGAGACTCAGCATATGTTTTGATACCCTGCTGGGTAGAGTCTTTCAGAGGCCTTCTGTGGTAGGCTCCTGTCCTGTTCCCTGTTTTCTCCCTCTTCCAATGTCCATCTCGTTTGCCTTTCTGAATGAAGATTGAGCATCTTACCCAGGGTCCTCCTTCTTGATTGGCTTCCTTAGATGTACAGATTTTAGGATGTTTATCCTATATTGCACATCTAATATCCACTTATAAGTGAGTATATAGCATGTGTGTCTTTCACCTTCTGGGATACCTCACTCAGGATAATCTTTTCTAGACCCCACCATTTGCCTGCAAATTTCATGACTTCCTTCTTTTTAATTGTTGAGTAGTATTTCATTGTGTAAATGTACCACAATTTCTGTATCCATTCCTCCTTTAAGGGACATCTGGGTTGTTTCCAGGTTCTGGCTATTACAAATAAAGCTGCTATGAAGATGGTTGAGCAAATGTCCTTGTTGTACGGTGGAACAGCTTTCAGGTATATGCCCAGGAGTGGTATATGAGGAGTGGATCATGAGATAATGCTATTCCCAATTTTTGAGAAAGCGCCAAATTGATTTCCAAAGTGGCTGTACAAGTTTACATTCCCACCAGCAATGGAGAAGGGTTCCTCTTTCTCCACATCCTCTCCAGCATATGTTGTCACTTGGGTTTTTGATCTTAGCCATTCTGATGGGTGTAAGGTGAAATCTCAGGGTCGTTTGGATTTGCATTTCTCTGATGACTAAGGATGTTGAGCATTTCTTTAAGTGTTCCTCTGCCATTCGATATTTCTCTATTGAGAATTCTCTGTTTAGCTCTGTATCCCATTTTTAATTGGATTACTTGATTTCTTGCTGTTTAACTTCTTAAGTTATTTATTTATTCTAGATCTGTTCAGTTTCTTAGTCCATGTTTTGATTGGATTGTTTTCTTGATGCTTAATTTCTTGAGTGTTTTTTTTTTCTATTCTAGATACTAACCTCTGTTGTATTTATAGCTAGCAAAGATTTTCTTCTACTCACTTTGTTCTATTGACAGTTTCCAGTGGTGTCCCACTCGGAAAGTCCTTATATATGCATGTATCTGGAAGTCTACTCCACAGCTTTCTTCTATCAATCTCAGAGTTTCCAGTCATGTGTTAATGTCCTTTATTTAAATCAGGCTTTTGTTAGATATCCTTGTTAATATTCTTGATTGTGTTGAATTTTGTGCAAAGTGAAGGACAGGGGTCTAATTTCATTCTTCTATATGTGGACATCTGGTTTTCACACCACCATTTTTGAAAATTCTGTATTTTTCTCAATGTGTATTTTTTAAACACGTTTATCAAAAATTAGCTGCATGGGTGCATGGGCTTATATCTGTTTTTATTTTCTATTCCATTGATCCATATAAATGTTCCTTCTTAAATTGATAAGTTTGTTTTGTTATATTACCTTATCTTATATATATGGTTTCTTGGCTTGCCCTTATGAGAATATGTTTCCGCATACTATCTTTTGATATATGTTATATGGTAAGTTCATATGATAAATCCCTCACCAAAGTGTTTGACTTGGTTTGGTTTATAAGTAAGCACTCAAATAAATTTAGTCCATAAATAGGTACTTTCAAAACGTCTGAGATATTTAGAATTTTCATATAATTTAATATAATTTTGGAAATGGTAGAAATCATAATGATCTCAGCCTGAGAAATCTACAAATGAGGATGATGTATTCCTGTTGATCATCTTTTAGTTATGATACTTTGCTTATCCACACCTCTTATTTTACTTAAACCAAGTTTTGTGTTCAAAAACATTCAATTTTCTAATGACTCTAATAAAATGTCTTTTTTATTTAGTAAATATGGATTAAAAAAAATAAGTTTTAGATTTTTTTCTAAGACAGGCTTTCTCTGTGTAGCCTTGCCTGTCCTGGACTCAATCTGTAGACCAGGCTGGCCTCGAACTCACAAAGGTCCGCCTGTCTCTGCCACCCGAGTGCTGGGATTAAAGACATGTGCCACCACTGCCTGGTTCAATTTTCAGATTTTCAGAGACCTATTTTCAATCTTCAAAAAAGCAGTGCATTTGGTAGAATACTTCAATGTTTTTTTTTCTTATATACCAAAAATTCTATAAGCAAAACAATAGAGGTTTTTCTTCCTAAGAAAAAAGGACAAAATTAACTTAGTCCAATATATTACTGCATTACTATTGATACTAAAATCTTTAACTAGGGTTGTAGCTTACTGATACAGTACTTGCTTAACATATAGCAGGACCCAGATCTTGAATAACTAATGGGACTGAAATAAATGTGAAGATGCAACAAATTATTGGAATTAATGGACAATCAGCTACAGATAACTTTATTTCCTGTCACAACACAACCTGTTCTGATGACCATCTACCTTATATTTGTTGCTAGGTTACCAATAGCATGAGACCTACCTTTCAATCTCATATACTTCAATTCAGAGGATTAATTTGCTAGTCTTGAATTCCAGATGGGTAAAAACTGCCATCTGACCTGAAAGCCTATGGTGAATACGCAAACTTCTGCCTACTTCAGAGTATCTTTGACTCTCATTTTGTTACTCAGAGATTTAGGGTTGTCATCCTCTATCTTTTTTTTTCTGGTTTTTTGAGACAGTGTTTTCTGTGTAGCCTTGGCTGTCCTGGACTCACTCTATAGACCAGGCTGTCCTCAAACTCACAGAGATCCAGCTGCCTCTGCCTTCCAGAGTGCTGGGATCACAGGTGTGCATCACCGTGCTGGACAACTCCCTTTATCCAGAATTTACAAAAACAGTCCCTGGTAGCAACAACATTTACAGTTTTGTTTTTGTTTTCATATCAGAATTGAATAAAAGAAACTTCACTGGAGATATAGGTACTGAACTATGAATTTTAGGAAAGGCTGAATTTACTAAAAATAATAATGAAATATATATCTTATAAAAGCATTCATGTTCAAAAATAGAACACAGAAAAAAAGTGTTATTTTGAAAAAGAGTGAACTTGTAACCTTAGAGATTATACCTTGAGAGCCCACTGTTCCCTGATTAAATGCATCTTCAAGGAGTTCCATGCTATAGCAAGTGAACATTGGAAAAATACTAAACAATGTTCATACTTTACCAATGAAAAGTTGATGGGCAACATTAAATAATGAGTCCTACTTCCTCTTCTGTTTGTGAAAGTAAAAAATATATATACTTTTGACATACTCACAAAACTGTTGAGATACTGATTTCTCACAAGCCTGGCCTCTTTTCCCAATCCCTGTCACTACATGGTACATAAGGAAAGGATAGTTTTCTTGGAAAAATGTTCAAACATACAACAACATTGTCCTCTAATTCCTTCTGTAACAGGATTATCCATTTTCTTCCCTAACTTGAATCCAACATAATACCAAAAAAGAAAAAATAAAAACTATTACTCACAAATAAGAGTTACAATAATCTGTACAATAAAGATCAATCTTTCCTAAAATTAAAATTAGTGAGATCCACATGAAATTGTTGCTATAAAATCAAACTGGCCAGGAGAAACACTAGAATTAAAAATAATTAAATGGCCAGGTGTGGTGGTGCACACCTGTAATCCCAGCACTCCGGGAGGCAGAGGCAGAGGCAGAGGCAGAGGCAGAGGCAGAGGCAGAGGCAGAGGCAGAGGCAGAGGCAGAGGCAGAGGCAGGTGGATCTCTGTGAGTTCGAGGCCAGCCTAGTCTACAGAGTGAGTCAAGGACAGCCAAGACTACACAGAGAAACCCGTCTCAAAAAACCAAAAATAACTAAATAAATAACGAAATGTTTAAAATAATGTAAACATTAAATCCCTTTTTTCTTTCATCGTGCTTTGTGTTTATTTTTTATGAGAAAAGTCTTCCCTTTTATTTTGAAAATAGAAGCATTAAAAGTAAGAGAGAGAGCAAACTGGATACATTAAGAAACATGAAACATTCCAATAAACAACCTCCAATTTTTTTTAATATAGAAGTTTAGTATGTTACTAGTATAGTGGCACACGCCTATGATCCCAGCACTCAAGCAGGCAGAGGTGGAAAGATCTCTGTGAGTTCGAGGCTAGCGTGGTCTACAAATTGAGTCCAGGACAGCCAAGGCTACACAAAGAAACCCTATCTCAACAAACAAACAAAAACTCTGTCTTTATTCCATTGTAGTCAGATACAATACCAGGATGTTATTTCAATTTCTGTATTTGTTTAGTCTTATTTTGTGTCTTAATATGTGGTTAGTTTTGAAGAAAGTTGTATGGGTTTCTGAGAAGAATGTCTATTCTTTAATATTTGGGTGAGATGTTCTGTAGAAACCCATTTGGTCCATTTGATTTATGATGTAATTTAATCACAAAATGTCTCTGTTTAGTTTTTTTCCAAGTGACCTATCTATTGGTGAGTGGGGTATTAAAATCACCCAGTGTGGTGGTTTGAATAGGTTTGGCCCCATAGATTCATGTGTTGGAATGCCAGACCATAGGGAGAGGCACTATTGGAGGCACTTATTGGAGTAGGTGTGGCTTTGTTGGAAGAAGTGTGTCACTTTGGAGACAGGGCTTTGGGATCTTAGATATATGCTCAGGCTCCGTCCAATGGAGAAACTAGTCTCCTGGCTTCCTGCAGATCAAGACGTAGAACTCTTGGCTCCTCCATGATCATATCTGCCTGCAGGCTGTCATACTTCCCACCATGATGATAATAGACTAAACCCCTGAAACTATAAGCCAGCCTCAATTGAATGTTTGTTTTTGTTTTTGTTTTTTTATGTTGTTTTTGTTTGTTTTACAGCTATTGATCTAGCAAATTCCTTTTTCTTAGTACCTGTTGAGAAAAGGACCAGAAGCATTTTGCTTTCAGTTGCCAAGGCCAGAAGTATACCTTTAGAGTTTTACCTCAAGAACATAGTAACTCTCCAGCCCTGTGTCATAACTTAGATAGAAGGGATCTTGATTGTTCATCTTGTCCACAAAGTATCACACCAGTGCACCATGTTGATGACATTATGCTGATTGGACCAAGTGAGCAGGAGGGAGCAACCACTTTGGACTTGTTGGTAACACATATGTGCATCAGAGGATGGAAATAAATCCAACCAAAATCCAAGGACCTTTTCCTCAGTGAAATTTCTAGGAGTCTGGTGGTATAGGGCACACAGAGATACTCTGTCTAAAGTAAAGGATAAGTTATTGCACCTGGCCCCTCCTACCACCAAGAAAGAAGCTTACTGGACCTATTTGGATTCTGGAGGCAGCACATTCCTCACTTGGGTGTATTACTCTGGCCCATGTACCAAGTGACTCATAAAGCTAACTAGCTTTGCGTGGGGCCTGGAACAGGAGAATGCTCTTCAACAGGTTCAGGCTGTTGTGAAGGCTGCTCTACCAGTTGAACCATATTATCCAACAGATCCAAAGGTACTTGAGGTGTCAGTGGCAGAGAAAGATACTCTTTGAAGCCTTTGGCAAGCTCTATAGGTGAATCACAGAGATTTTTGGGATTTTGGAGCAATGTATATGCAGACAACTATCATCCCTTTGAGAGATAAAAGCTCTTATCCTACTATTGAGCCTTAGGGAAAACTAAACATTCGACAGTGTGCTAAATTACCATGTGACCTGAGCTGTCCATCATGAGCTGGGTGTTTCTTGATCCATCATGGTTATACATGGATCCATCATGGCAATCCATTATCCAATGGAAATGGTATATATGTGTTAAGACCTGAGCAGGTCCTGAAGACATAAGCCAGTCACATGAAAAAGTTTCCCAAATGTTTCTGGTTTCTTCTCCTTTTGCAATGCCTTCTGCTCCCAAACATGGACCTATAGCCTAATGGGATGTGCCCTATGATCAGTTGACTGAGGAAGAGAAAATTAGGACCTGATTTAATGATGGCTCTGCACATGATGTACGCACCACCCAAGAGTGCACAGCATTACAACCTTTTTCTGGGACAACTGTGAAAGACACTGGTGAAGGCACATCTTCTGGCAGTACATTTTTGTTGGAAGAAGAAATAGTCAGATGTGTGATTATTCATTGATTCATTGGCTGTAGCCAGTGGTTTGGCTGAGTGGTCAGGGGTTTAGAAAGAACATGATTAGAAAATTGTTGAGAAAGATCTGGGGAAGAAATGTGTGGATAAATCTCTTCAAATAGGCAAAAGATGTAGAGATTTTTGTCCCATCAAAAGGTAACTTCAGGATGACATGTTCTGTGGACAGTGAGTCTCTTTTCTCAGACATCTCTGTCATTTTCCAGTTTGCCCATGAACAAAGTAGCCATGGTGACAGAGATGGGGGTAATGTATGGTCTCAACATCATGGATTTCCATTCACCAAGGCTGACCTGGCTACAGCTGATGCTGAATGCATTATCCACAAGCAGCAAACAGCACTAATCCCCAGATATGGCCTCATTACCAGGGATGACCATTCAGCAGCATGGTAGAAGGTTGACTACATTGAGCCACTTCCTTCATGGAAAGGGCAATGGTTTGTTCTTCCTGGTATGGATTTGTCTTTCCTGGTGCTTCTGCCAAAATTACCAGGGTCTTACAAAATACCTTAGTCACCATTATAGTATTCCATACAGCATTGCTTCTGATCAAGGTACTTACTTTACAGCCAGAAAAGTGTGACAGTGGTCCCATGTTTATGGAATCTACTGGTCTTACTATATTCGCCACCATCCTAAAGCAGCTGACTTGATAGAATGATGGAATGTCCTTCTGAAGACACAGTTCCAGCACCAATTAGATGACAGTAACCTGGAGGGCTAGGGCAGGGCTCTCCAGAAGGCAGTGTATGCTTTGAGTCAGCATCTAATATATGTTATGGTTTAAAGTCAGGATTCATGGGTCCAGGCACCAAGAGGTAAAAATGGTAATGGTTCCATTCACTATCACTCCTAATGATCCACTAAGAAAATCTTTGCTTCCTCTCCCTGTGACTTTAAGATCTGTTTGCCTAGAACTATTAGTTCCAGATGGAAGTGGGTGATTGGGGAGTAACAAGCACTCCTGCTTGGAGACACAACAAATATTCCATTAACCTCTAAGCTCAGACTTCTTACTGGCTACTTTGGGCTTTGGATGCCCTTATGACAAGAAATGACAGTGTTAGGAGGGGTTATTAATTCAGATTACCAGGGGGAAATTGAATGGCTTCTCTACAACGTAGGTAAGAAAGAGTGCTACTATGTTCTGGATTAACATAAATAAAAACTAAAACACCCTAATTAAGGCACGATGACAAATGGCACAGACCCTTCATGAATGAAGGTATGGACACTACTAAAGAAAAAGAGCCAAGACCTGCTGAGGTGCTTGCTGAGGGTGGAGGGAATACAGAATCGTTAGCAGAGGGAGGTAGTTACAAATACCAGCCAAAGCCACATGACCAGTTGCAGAAATGACATGACTGTTTCTGTCCTATTTTGTTAAAAACGTGTTTGTACCTATATTGAGCAGTTATTTTTGTTTTCTTTCTTCTATTTATTTATCATATTCTGTAATATACCTAGGTAATATCAGTGGTTATCATATTAAGTTTAGAGACACTAAAAGACTAAGCATTCCTCAAGGGATATTGCTACCAATTCTAAAATATATAATTTGCAGTTGAATTTGTTGTAGTTATATTAGGCATAATTATTACCTGGTTATTGTTTTTATTTGGAAATTAAGTATGATATAAAATGTGATTGCTTGTCAAGTTTACACTGAGTTGGCTTATAATGACCAACCTTTGTTGTCAATTTTACTACATCTGAAATCAACTAAAACTCAAGCAGCTGGCCATGCTTGTGAGATAATTTCTTGATTGGGTCATTTGCAGCTGGAAGTTCCACTCAAAATCTGGGCCACACCTTCTGGTGGAAGCACACATAAAAAGGCATGGAAGAGGGAAGCTTTTGCTTTTTGCCTGCTTGTTCTCATTCTTTTTGGCAAGTTCATCTATACTGCTGTTGAGGCATTCCTTCTCTAGTATGAAAATCTACTTCTTGGGGCTGAAGAGGTCAGTCAGAGGCTAAAAGAAACTGTCTGCTCTTCCTAGAAGTCCTGAGTTCAGTTCCCAGCAAGCACACGGTGGCTCACAACCATCTATGATGTAATCTGATGCCCTCTTTTGGTGTGCAAGTGTACATGCAGATAGAGCACTCACATACATAAAAGAAATAAATCTTAAAAAAAGATAAAGAAAATATACTTCTTCAAGATTCTGACATAGGCTAAAGACCAGTAGCTCATCAGCTTTCTGGGAATGCTAAAATATCTAGCCTTGTGAACTTAAAGAACTGGTGAATTATTGCCTTTGCTCTGGGAAATAGCCATTAGTGGTCATGCTGGACCACAGCCTGTAAATCACTCTGCAAAATCCCACATATATGCATATGGACAAATCTCCTTGGTGAAGATAAATGTGAACTTCACAACAAAATAGTTGGAAAGTGAATTAAAGAATAAATCAAAAAGACCAATTGTGGGTCAGCCAGATGGCTCAGTTGGAAAAGCTGCCTGCTGCCAAGAGGGAAGACACAAACAGTATTAAGAATGAAATATCCTCAACCATTACCCCAGAGTTCAGCTATAACAATGCATGTACAATTTCAGGGCCAGTCATAATACTGAAAATCAGTGTGGAGAAGTCTCAAAAAGCTAAAAGTAGATCTACCATGTGACCTATATATAGCACACATTGGCATATACCCAAATGACTCACTATACTACTACATAATTACTTGTTAAGCCATAGTCATTGCTGCTCTAGTAACAATAGCCAGAAGATGGAAACAGCTTAAATGTCTTCAACTGACAAACGAACAATCATGAAATTTACATATAGATAGCTGGACCCATGAAACATTACAATTAGTAAGGTAAGAAAGACCCATAAAAACACATGTTCTGTCATCTGCAGTTCCTAGGTCTAAATCTTCAGATGTGAATATACAACACAAATAACCACATAAAACAGGAAAGCATAAAGGAGGGGACAGTTTGAGAAGGGAATGCAGGTGATATGAAGTGTAAAATTGCGCCAGGCACGGTGGCACATGTCTTTAATCCCTTGGGAGGGATTTAATCACTTGGGAGGCAGAAGTGAGTTTGAGGCCAGCCTGGTCTACAACAGGCAAGTCTAGGACAGGCAGGGCTCTGTTACACAGAGAAACCTAAGATTTTTGTTACCGTTTTCCAGAAACCATTTATTTGTTTAGAATTTATCTCACTTTGTAGTCCAGGCTGGTCTTGAGCTCACAGAGATACATCAATGCAGTCATTTCTAGGAGAGATTATTTTACAACTGTCTTCCTGGTATTCTGCCCCCTCAGTGTTCACTGAGCAACAGATGCAGGAGCTGTGATGTAGAAGTATTAATTGCGGCCTTGATTTTATGTTCAGGGTAAATGTTAGATAATAGGATTCCTTGAGGATTTATCAAACAACCTTAGCATTATTTGTCTTTTGTCCCTCCTCATTCTGTATTGATATCCCTTCCTCCTTCCTAGCTGGAACCCTCTCGTTACTTTTCAAATTCATTCTTTTCTTTCTTTCTTTTTTGTTTTGTTTTGTTTTGTTTTGTTTTTCAAGACAGGCTCCTAGGGATGAGCCCACTAATTGGTTATCGAATGCAAAGTGGTTAAACCTGAAACCAGACACACACAAACAACAAAAATGGACTCAGTAAGTTATTTTTATATGTTTTTTTTTGGGGGGGGGTGTCAGATATGGGTTCCAACTCATGGAGTGGGCCTTAGGTCAAATCAGACATTGGTTTGCTATTCCCACATGTTCTATGCCACCAATGTGTAGCAAATAAACTACTGGTCCTATCTTCACTGTTTGTTGGGATTGAAGACACAGCTTCATGAAAACAAGCTACCAATTGAGCCACAGCTATAGCCACTATCATAGGAGATAAATTCTAAAACAAACAAAAAGATATCTGATATGGTTTGGATATCATCACTAAAACTCATGTTGAAATTTAAACTCTGTTATAAAGTAAGATGAGAGTTTTTCTTTTTTTTTTTTCAGATAGGGTTTCTCTGTGTAGAGTTGGCTCTTCTGTAAACTCTCTTTGTAGACCAGGCTGTCCTCGAACTTACAGAGATACGCTTGCCACTGACTCCTGAGTGCTGGGATGAAAGATGTGAGCTACTATGCATGGCTTGATTTGATTTTTCTTATTTATGTATTTTTTTAAATGTAAGAGTGCTCTGTCTGCATGTACACCTACATGCCAGAAGAGGGCATTAGATCCTAGTATAGATGGTCATGAGACACCATGCGGTTGCTGGGAACTGAACTCAGGAACTTTGGAAGAGCAGCTATGTTCTTAATTGCTGAGCCATATCACCAGCCTTAATTTGATTTTTCTAAACTGGGTTTCTCTGTGTAGCCATGGCTGTCCTAGAACTCATTCTGTAGACCAGGCTGAGCTTGCATTCAGAGGTCTGCCTGCCTCTGCCTTCTGAATGTTAAAATTAAAGTTGTGCGACACCACAGCCCAGCCAAGGAGATGGAAATTTAAGACAGGTTTAAACTTAGTTGAACTACAGACTTGAAAGTGGGACCTTTCAGAAGAAAGGAGAGTTAAGTGAGTCAATGTGTGGGCATCTCTAACTCAAGGGATCTATGTTTTTAAAAGGCAATGAGAAAAGGCTTGAGCTGGATGTTCACTTCCTGCCACCATGTGATGCTATGCATTGCCACCAGGCTCTATAGAGAGTCTCTTACCAGCAAGAAGGGCCTTAGCACATTTGGCTTCCCAGACTTGAACTTCCTAACTCTTTTTTTTTTTTAAAGATTTCTTTATTATTTATACAGTATTCTACTTGCATGTGTGCCTTCATGTCAGAGGAGGGCAACATTATAGATGGTTGTAAGCCACCATGTGGTTGCTGGGAATTGAACTCAGGACCATCTGGAGGAGCAGCCAGTGCTCTTAACCTCTGAGCCATCTCTCCAGCCCCAGAACTTCCTAATTCTTAAAACCATGATGCAAGCACATCTCTTTTCCTGGTTCATGAATATGAGAGGGAGTAAGTAAGGGAAGAAGACATGGAAGGAGTTGGGGAGAAGAAAGAAGAAATGATTGAATTACATTTAAATTATCAAGGAAAAAAACCCTCTTTCCTAACAAATTCCTCAGTCTGTGATATTCGTTTATAGCAACAGAAGGTAGATTAAAGATACTAGACCCAAAGGGAACCAATACAAAATACTAAAAGTTCAATTCACAAAGAAGATAGATAATTCTAAACTTGTTTGCTTCTAGCAACATATTTTCAAAATATATAAAACAAAAAAGTTGCAAATCTAGAAAGAGCAAAAGATAAATTTATAATCATGGTAGAATGATGGTGGGTGATACAATTTAGTGGTGCTATAAGTTGAGCAGCAAGGCATATAGGCAAGAAAGCAGTAAGAAATGCAAAAGTGAACATTACAGTTAATGCTCTGGCTGAAATGAGTATAGCAGAGCTTTGTGCTTCACCACTGAAGAATACAAATTATTTTCAGCCTCACATGAATCATTCAGAAAGTTGGCCTAACACTCCACTATAAAGTCAGTGTTAGTAAAACTTAAAGGATTGTCTCATGGAAATCACTTTCCTTGCCACTATCCAGTTTAGTTAGGAATCAATTTAAAACATTAGAAAAAGCCTGTACATAGGAAATTTGTATTTTTAATTTTATTTTACTATTTATTTTTTATTTATTTTGAGACAGGGTTTCTCTGTGTAGCCCTGGCTTTTCTAGAACTCACTCTGTGGACCAAGCTAGCCTCTAACTCACAGAGTTCCACCTGCCTCTGCATCTCGAGTGCTGAGATTAAAGTCATACAATACCATGCCTGGCTTTCTTTCATTTTTCTCATGCTAAGGAGGGAACTCAGGATCTTGTCCATGACAGTAAAGTAGTCTACCATTGAGCTACATCCCCAGACCTACAAATGAATTATTTTTTGTTTTGTTTTATTTTGCTTGTTTATTTTGTTTTTCTTGAGACAGAGTCTTACTATGTAGTCCTGGCTGTTCTGGAACTTGCTATGTAGGTAGACTAGGTTGGCCTTTAACTGCAACTGGCTCCTGAATACTCGAATTAAAGGCATGCAACACCACACTGGGTATATGGAGTTTTTAAACTATATCATGGAACACTTTATAGGAGAAGAAAGTTATGGTTGATATTAGAATTTTTTTTCTTTTTAATATTGTTCAATGAACCCAGTGCCTTCAACTTACCATGGTCTCTACTGCTGAGCTACACACCCAGCCTTCATTTTTTTTTGAGACAACATCTAACTGTTACCTAGGCAAGTCTTGAATTAGATCTTCCTGCTTCAGTCTCACATGTAGGGAATTATAAAGTCTATTCCACCAAGCAAAGGCTTTTTGTTATTTTTGTATTGTAGTATATTGAACCTAGAGCTTTGTTTATGACCATTGAGCTACATCCCCACCCAGAAAACTATATTTTATAATAATAAAATGTTATGTATCAGAAATTCATGGCGTGTCATTTTAAAACATTGATCTTTGCCATTGAAACCTATGTTAGAGTTCAAAGACTAACAAAGAACAAACTAAAAATAAAATAAGAAAAGGTAAGACAATATGGAAGAATGTATAAAACAAAGACCCAGTTTTGAGGATTAAAAAAAAATCATCAAAACTGTTCATCTGAGTGGATAGGATGTACAATCTTCTCACATAATTGATCAAGGGAGAAGACACATGGGCTGGAGCGATGATTCAGTGCCTCAGGGCACTTGCTATTTACTCCAGAAGATATAAGTTCAATTGTCTGCAGCTAATTCTCTCACCTATAACTCTAGCTCCAAAGGACCTAAAATCCTGTTATGGTTCCTGAAAGTGTGTGCATACACACCATACACAGACGCAGACACACATATCTACAGATAAGTAAAAATGAAATCTAAAAAAAAAAATCTTTTTAAAAATTCAGAGGGAAGACACTAACAATATTAAGAATGAAGAGTCCTCATCCATTGTATCCCGGAGGTCAGCTACAACAATACATGAACAATTTCGGATCTAAATATAGTATGATGTAAAAATCAGTGTGGAGAAGTCTCAAAAAGTTAAAAGAAGACCTACCATACAACCCTGCTATACCATTCCTTGGCATATACCCAAAGGATTCACTACTCTATTTTACAGTTATTTGTTTGGCCATGGTCACTGCTTCTTAGTAAAAATAGGTAACAAATAGTAACAAACAAATGTCCTTTGACTAACAAATGGGGAAAGAAAACGTGGCACATATACATAATGGAATTCTATTCAGCTGCAAAGAAAAACAAAGTCTTCAGGTAAACTCATGGAACTGGAAAATATTATCCTAAGTGAGGTAACCCAGACTCAGAAGACAAACCCCACCTATTCTCTTTTATTTATGGATTCTAGCTTCAGATTTTTAGCTGTCAGTATGTAACCTGAAGCAGCCAAAGAAGCCAGGAAAGATGAAGGGGACTATGGGGTTGGGGGAATAATGAGCTCTAGAAAAGAGAATAGTAGGAGACAGGTGCTATGAAGTTGGTATGGAGAATAATTGTGTGTGGAGGTTGTAACCGAGGAGGAGTAAGGAACGGTAATAAAATGAGAGAAGGAAGAAAGAGAAATAAATAACACTACGGATATTTGCTAAAGCCACAGGGAAAAATTATATTTTGCAAACTTACTTAAAATGCATATAATGTATGCATAGACAGACTATATTTATGTATAATTTAAATAAAGTTAAGCCACACAGGAGAATAATGCTCCCCACAAGAGCCATTGACTATCTAACAAAAACCCTAGTGTAAAACATGAAGAGTCTCCCTTAGAGTTGTTGGTCACAGGAGACCAAGAAACCCTCAGAACAGTCCAGGCTATTGCTATTAACCATGATTGCCTTCTAGAACTTGAAGGTAAGACCCCATTGCTGAAGATGCTATGGAGAGTTGTTCTCTGAAATCTCTTGAGCCAAATCGTTTGTATTTCTTCCAAGTTTATAGCAGAATGGGCTATTAAGTTCTGATTACAGCATTCCAGAACTTCTTGAATTCCCAGCTCCAAACTCCCACATTCTTCCTGCAAACATATAAGATGCAAAGAAAGCAGTCCTAAGAGAAAAATTCCTAGTTCTATCTATATTAAAAATTCAGAAAGAGCTAAAAGAAATGACTTAATGATGTACTTTAGGACCTTGGTGGGGGGGAAGCCACACCTCCAAATCAGTAAATGTAAAATAATAATAATAATAATAATAATAATAATAATAATAATAATAATAATAAAACAACTAAGAAAATCAAATCAATGTCCATGGTGAGCACAGACCAAAATTTTCTCAAAAATAAAAAATACCTGAAAACAGACACAAGGTTCAGTGTTGCACACCTTAATTCCAGCACTTAGGAGGCAGAGATAGGCAGATCTCAAAGAGCCAGTTCTAGATTCAGAGACTCTTTGGATTGTATTCTGTTGTTGGTGGTGGTGGTCTGCCTGTCTCTATTAAATAATTTCTGTTCTGCTTTTTAAATTTTTATTTCTTACCATATACTGGATTTGGGTTTGGTTTGTTCTTGTTTTTTAAAATTCTTGATTTTGTGAAGTCATTTATTTGTGATTTCTCTGATTTTTTCAATGTAGGCACTTTGAGCTATAAATTTCCCTCATTGGGCTGCTTTCAATTTGTCCTAGATGGTGTGTGTGTGTGTGTGTGTGTGTGTGTGTGTGTGTGTGTGTGTGTTGTGTTGTGTTTTCATTTTCATTTAGTTCCAGAAAGTTTTTAATTTTTTCTTAGTTTCTTCTTTGACCCATCCATCATTCAGTAGAACTGTTTAATCTCCATGAGTTTTCATACTTACTAGAGGTTGTTTTTTGTTTGTTTGTTTTTGCTAGAGGTTAAAATTGCCTTGTTAATTTTTAATTTTAAATGTTATTTTGTTATGGTCAGATAAGATACAAGGAGTGATTTCAGTTTTTTAAATTTGTAAAGATTTGTTTTGTGTCCCAGGATGCAGTCTGTCTTAGAAAAGCTTACTTGTTAGGCAGCATGGTGGCACACATCTTTAATCCCAGCACTTGGGAGACAGAAGCAGGCGGATCTCTGTTAATTCAAGGCTACCCTGGTCTAGAAAGTGAGTCCAGGACAACCAGAGTTACTACACAGAGAAACCCTGTCTTAGAAAACAAACAAAACAAAATAAACAAAATAGCTTTCTTGTACTGCTAAGTAGAATATGTATCTTTGGTGTTTGGATAGGATATTATGTAGATATCTGTTAAACCCATTGCTATGTGATGTAATTTGATTATGATGCTTCCTTTTTTCTTTGTACAGATAACATATCTGTTGGTGAAAGTGGGATATTTACTCTTTTATTCAAGACAGGGTTTCTCTGTATAACCTTGGCTGTCCTGGAACTGGCTCTTTAGACCAGGCTGGCCTCAAACTCAGAGGTCAGCTTGCCTCTGCCTCTCAAGTGCTGGGATTAAACGCATGCACCACCACTGCCTTGCCCTGCAAGTGGGATATTTAAATCACCTACTACTGATGGGTCAATGTTAATTGCCTTTAATTCCAGTGGAACCCTTTTTATGAAATTGCGTGCACCAAAATTTGTTGTATGTGTATTTAAAGTAGTAATGTCTTCTTGGTTAATTGTTCCCTTGATTAAATGAAGTGTCCTTTATCTTTTCTGATTAGTTTTAGTTTGAAGTCTGTTTTATCAGACATTAGGTAGGTGATGCTTGCTTGATTCCTGCTATCATTTATTAAGACTACTTCTTTTTATCCTTTCATTTTAAGGTGGTGCCTACTATTAAACCTGACACGAGTTTCTTGTAGACAAGAGAAATATGGATTCTGTTTCCTAATCCATTTTGCCAGGCTGCATCTTTTATTTAGAGAATTGAAGCCATTATATTTAAAGTTATTATTGAAAGGTGTGTGTTGGTTGCTCTTATTCTGTTATTGTTGGTTTTGTTGTTTACGTTTTTAGTCAGAATTTGTGTTTCAGTAATTCTAGATCCATTTGTTTTCTTTGTACAGTCTCTTAGCTATGCTTATTCCTTTCATCAGCCCAACATATTGCCCTTTGTATTCTGTTTAGGGTTGATCTATTGGACAGAAATTCTTTTAGCCTGTTTAAAAAAACAGGAAAGTTTTTTCTTTTGTCCTTCTTCAAAAGCAGATAGTTTTGCTGGGTACTGTTGTCTAGGTTGGCAGCCATCAGCTTTTAGAACTTGGAGTGCATTACTCTAGGCCCTTCTGGCTTTCAGAGTTTCCACTGAGAAATCAGCTGTTATTCTGATAGGTTTTCTTTCATATGTGATGTGCATTTATATGTGACATGTCTCTTATAGTTTTCAATATGCTTTCTATGTTATATATATTTAATGTTTTAATTATGCTATGTGTGGTGGTTTGAATAAGAATGGCCTCCATAGGCTCATATATTTGAATGTTTGGTTCTCAATTGGCGGACTGTTTAAGAAGGATTAGGAGTTGTGGCCTTATTGGAAGAGCTGAGTCAATGGGCATGGGCTTTGAGACTACAAAAGCCCACACCAATCTCAGTCTCTCTCTCTACTTATCTCTCTATATATGTCTCTCTGTCTCTGTATTTCTCTCTGTCACTTTTTGTGTCTTCTCTCTCTCTTTGTCTCTCCCAACTGCTGCTTGCAGATGTTATAAGCTCTTATCTACTGCTCTAGCAACATGCCTGGCTGCCTGTTGCCATGCTTCCTGCCATGAGAGTCATGGATTTACCCTCTGAAACTGTAAGCAATCCCCTCAGTTAAATGTTTTTTTTGTAAGTTTCTTTGGTCACAGTATCTCTTCATAGCAATAGAACTAATAGAACTAAGATATTGTGCTATGGAATATTTCTTTTCTGGTCTTGTCTATTTGATGGTCTGTGTGCTTTTCGTATCTGTATGGTTATATCTTTTCTTAATTTTGGGGAAGCTTTCCTCTATGACCTCATTGAAGATCTAGTCTAAATCATTGATAAGGGATTCCTCTCCCTTCACTCTGCCTATAATTTGAAGATTTTTTTTTCAGTGTATTTGTGGATTTAGCCTGGAGAAGGTTCAACATAGCAAGTCAATAAGTGTAATAGATCACACAATCATCTCATCAGTTACAAAAAAAAAGGCTTTGACAAAATCCAACATACTTTCAGAATAAAAGTCCTTGAGATTAGGAATAGAAGGAGCATACCTCAGCATAATAAAGATTATATATGACAAACACACAACCAGCATCATTCTAAGCAGAGAAAAACTTACAGCAATTCTACTAAAATCAGGAATGAGGCAGAGTTGTCCACTTACAAAAATCAATAGCTTTTTTTATATATCAACAACAAACAAGCTGAAAAAAAGACCATGGGACACTTTCATTCACAATAACCTCAAAGAAAATAAAATATTTAGGAATAAATCTAACCAAGGAAGTGAAAGACCTCTTCAACAAAGGCTTTCAGTCTCTGAAGAAAGAAATTGAAGCAGACACTAGAAAATGGAAAGGTTTCTCAGATTGTGGATTCTTAGAATTAATATTGTGAAAAATAACCATTTACCAGAAGCAATTTACAAAACCAATGCAACCACAATCAAAATCCCCACAGTCTTCATCACAAAAATAGAAAAGTTTATCTTAAAATTCATTTGGAGCCACAAAGACCCAAGATAGCCAAAGAAATCCTGACTTAAAAGAACAATGCTGAACAGATTACCATTCCATATCTCAAGAACAGTAATAATAAAGCCAGTATGGTACTGTCACAAGAACAGACATGTAGACCCATAGAACAAAATTAAAGAACCCAAACATGAATAAAGTTAACTTCAACTACTTATTGTTTGACAGAGATACCAAAAACATAAGCTGGAAAAAAAGAGAGCCTCTTCAACAAATGGTGCTGGGAAAATTGAATGTCCACATGCAGAAGAATAAAATTAGATCCATATCTATCATCCTATAGGAAAACTAATTCCAAGTGGATCCAGGACCTATATCTAAAACCTGAAACTGCTAGAATAAAACATAGGCAGTACTCTACAAGATAAAGCTGTAGAAAGGGACTTTCTGATCATAACTCCATTTGCTCAGGAATTAAGGCTGGCAATTCAGGGCTGGAGAGATGGCTCAGTGGTTAAGAGCACTGGCTACTCTTCCAGAATTGACCCAGGTTCAATTCCCAGCACCCACACTACAGCTCACAATTGTCTGTATCTCCAATAAATAATTTTTAAAAGACTGACAATAGACAAATGGTACCTCACAACACTAAAGAGCTTAAGGAAACAATCACTTAAGGGAAAGGAGTCCCACAGAATAGGGGAGGATCTTTATCACCTATATATAAAATTTGACAGGTGACTAATGTCTTTAATACATGAAGAATTTAAAAAGCAGAGCCAAAAACAAATAATCTATTAGAAAACAAACTATGGTAAAACTAAAGTCTATCATACAACCTGGCTCGACCATTCCCTGGCACATACTAAAAGGATTTAACATTCTATCCCACAGATACTTGTTCAGCCATGTTTATTGCTGTTCCATTAACAATAGCTAGGAAATGGAAATAATCTAAGGGTCCTTCATTCCAATGAAAGGATAATTAAAATGTATATACACTATGGAATACTATTCAGCTGTAAAGAAAACTGAAATGAATTTTGCAGGCAAATAGATGGAACTAGAAATGCTCATGATACACATAATTCCATTTATGAATATGAATATATAGTTTTAATGAACTTTTCCTCATTTGGGTTCATGATGCTCCCTCTAAGAGCTAAAGACCTAGCTGGGCGAGGTAGCACACAGCTGTAATCCCAGCACTCAGGACAGTAAACAGGCGGATCTCTGTGAGTTTGAGTCCAGCCTGCTGGTCTACAAAGAGAGTCCAGGACAGCCAAGGCAACACAGGGAAATCCTGTCTCAAAAAACAAAAAAAGGAGCTAAAGACCACCTAATAAAACCCCAATACCAGGCATGAGAAGCCCTCTTTTCAGTTGTTGGCCAGAGCTGTCCAAGAGTGTCCCCCAAACTCACAGTCTGTTGCTGTTGCCCTTAATTATCCCCCAGAGGTAGAAGCTAAGTCTCTATTGCTGAAGAAAGCATGTGCTTCAGACACAGGGCCTAGAGGCCCTTGTGGTAGAAATGAGCTGAATGGATCCTCCCTTCAGATTAGCTTTTATGGTACCAGAAAGTACCAGGTTGGCTTTCAAAAGAGGAAGCAACCAATAGTCCTACACAGCTAAAATGCCTATGAGTCATATCAATGACCAGCATGGCATGATAACCCTAAGGGTGCAGTATTAGCATGCATACCTTTGTGGTAACCAATGACTCACTAAGTAGGACTAAAACCTGCTCAATAAGGGGGAAACCTTGCCTGGTCCTGGAAACTTAACTAACTTCAGTGCTATTCAATGCTAATGATATCACGATTATTGGAGAATCTATAACCACTAATTTACTAATCCAGCATAATCCCTATAACAATCTATAAATATGTGTCCTTATACCCACAGAGAAGTGTAGCCTTCACACCTCATCAAGGAAACTTCTCTTTGCAACAGAGACCAACACAGAAAACAAGGATCCCAGTCCCAGTGAATACATCTACAAAACACTTAGGGAACATTGTGGAAGAGGGAACCAAAAGACTGAATGAGTCATCATTGGCTGGAAAGATGGCTCAGTAGTTAAGAGCACTGGCTGCTCTTCCAGAGGACCTGGGTTCAATTTTTAACACATGGCTGCTCATACCTGTCTGTAACTTCAATTCCAGGGGATCTGAAACCTTCACACAGACATAAATACAGGCAAAACATCAATGCACATAAAATAAAAATAATTTTAAAAAAAGATTGTAAGATCCAGATGACCAAGAAGTCTTCTACAAGTCAATATTTTCTATACTTGATAGGGAAGCTGCACTCATGAAGTATCAACAATAAGCCAGACATGATGGCACAAACCTTTATTTTTATTTTATTTTTTTCTTTTATTGAAAACAGATTTTTTTTCATACAATATATTGTGATTACACTTCCCTCTCCCCCAACTGTTGACCTTGATTTTTAAACAAACCTAATTTATTTAGGGTTAGTAAACACTTCTACCTCCCTTCTCACCCCCAACACAGTGTAAGAGGGAAAGAAGGTTCATGTGGACAGGGCGCGGAGTTCTCTCTGTTACTTTCCACTGGGTAGGGTCATAGGCTTGTATTTTGGGGGCAATACCAGTATCGGTTATCAAGAAATCCAAAAGTCCAGGTAACCAGTAAATCAGCAAACAGCAAATGCAGCAACATGATGAACCAGCAGCAAGCAGTCCTCCTCCAAGCAGCCATGCCTTCTTCCTTTGGGCTGTCATATTTATACCCCTCAAAGTCCTCAGATTTCAAATAATTCTACCTGGCAAAGACCACACTTCACCTGAGACGATTAACAGGTGTGAAAAAACTAAAAACCCCAACTTGGAATTTTAACAAAAACATGTTTACCTATCATAAACCAAAATGTCCACAATACCCTACTCCTCCCAGTTCCTCTCCACCTCCTTCCTATCCAGATCCATATCTTTTCTGCCTTCCCTTAGAAAACAAATGAGAAGGATTTCTCAGAAGAAACAATAATAAGTAAGATAAAAGAAAAACAAACAAATCAGAATAGTTTGAAACAAACAAAAGATTCAAAGGAAAAGCACAGGAAGTACACAGAGATACAGGTTTTCACACATAGGAATCCCACCAAAACCCAAAACCGAAAGCCATAATATATGCTGTGTGTGTGTGTGTGTGTGTGTGTGTGTGTGTGTGTGCGCGCGCGCGCGTGCGCGCGCGTGCGCGCGCGCGCCCAAAGGACCTGTAAAGTTAAAAATATGTCCTGGTTTAACATTGAGACAATGAATCAACAAAGATCCCACTGAGTTCATTTTGTATTGGCCATGTATTGCTGGGCATACCCTTAGGAGTGGTTGTTTGTTTGTTTGTTTTCTGCAGAGAGACTCCCTTAAAGAAAAAATTTTTCATTTGCACATGGCTATCAATTGGAGATAGTTTCTGGGTTAAGGATGGGGTCTTTTTACCCCTAGACTCCCATGTGGGCAGACTAGCACAGGTCCTGTCTCAAACCTTTAACTCCAGCTCTCAGAAGGCAAGCAAGTAGATCTCTATGAGTTTGAGGCCAGTCTGGTCTACATAGCAAGTTCTAGGACAGCCAAGGCTACATAGTGAGATCCTATGTCAAAAACAAACAATTCTTATTCTTTCCATTTTTTTCTTTTATTGAAAATAGATTCTTTTCTCATACAGTATATCCTGATTATAGTTTCCCCTTCCTCTTTACCATCCCTCCTCTTTCTGTTTCTCATTAGAAAAGAACAGGCTTCTAAAAAGATAACAGCAAAACATGATAAAATAAAAGATGAAAAGATGAAGCCTACATGGAACCCTCACCCCTATGTTCAAAACTCATTTTAAAAAAATGTAGGCCTTGCCAGGTGTTAGTGGCACATGCCTTTAATTCCAAGCACTCAGAGGGAGACAGAGGTTGGCAGATCTCTGTGGGTTTGAGGCTAGCCTGATCTACATTAGTGAGTTCCAGTACAACGGAGGCTAGTAGAGACCCTGTCTCAAAACAACAATAACAAAGTAAGCCTAAAGGCAAGTCTAGTAAGACACACCTATAATTCCAACCCTTTGAAGGCTAAGAGGAGAGAATCACAGTTCTAAGCCATACTGGGCTACATAGACTCTCCAAAATAAGGGAAATCTAACTATGATTGTAATATTATTTCATCTCATGTTAATAATATCTTTGGAGACTCTTCTGATTCAGTGTTTTTAAAATTAGAGTTCATAGTATTGTAGAGGAATTGTAATCCAGCAACATGTCTGCTCTGATTACCTCCAAAGACTTTCTGAATGACCTGCGTGGAATGCAGACAGGCTACACATCTCTGGCTGGAATACAGACATGCCCTTAGTACACACCTTTAATCCCAAATAATGAAGATAATGTTAGTTTGCAGAAGAAAGCAGCTATGTTTGAAATTGACATCTAATTGGTGGGCAGACAAAGGGATGAATCAGAGAAAGATTTGACGGAATAGGATATGCACAACTCTCAGAAGAACAAACAGGAAAAAAGATGATTTAAGAGAGCACAGGGCGAGGCATTTCAGAGAGTTGAGTTCAGTTCAGTCAGTTAAGTTCAGTCGATTCAGGCAGTTTGGTGCAAATCAATCAATTCAGTGTAATGGAGTTGAGTTGAAGTCAGTCAGTGGCAGTTTTGATCAGTTCAGTCGGAAGTCAATGAGTGCAGTACAAAGAAGTTGAATTCATTAGTGCAGTTCAGTGCAGTCCAGCAGAGGTAGGTGAAGCCAGAGAATAAGAAGGAGCCAGAAGATTAGAACAGATTGCCAGAGTTACTTTGAAACCAAGCAGAGCAATTCAGTCAGAAGCTGAGAGAAGCCAGTCAGCTTGGAGAGGAGTTTGAGCGAGAACAGCTGAACGGAACCAGCCAGCCAGAGTTCAGAAAGACCTAGAAAGTGAGCTTATTCAGCAATAAGCCTTCAAGAAGGCAATTCATCTAACAAATAAAAGATAAGTTTACATGGTATTCTGGAGTTTTAAAATAATTTATGGTCCCATTTATTGATTGTTGCACTTAGGGCCTGTGCTGTTGGTGTTCTGTTCAGGAAGTGGTCTCCTGTGCCAATGAGTTCAAGGCTCTTCTCCACTTTTTTTTTTTTTCCTAAGCGGTTTAGTGTGTCTGGTTTTATGTTGAGGTCTTTGATCCCCTTGGACTTTAGTTTTGTGCAGGGTGATAAGTATGGATCTATTTGCATTTTTCTACATGTAGACATACAGTTAGACCAGCACCATTTGTTGAAGATGCTGTCTTTTTTCCAATGTATGGTTTTGGCATCTTTTTCAAAAATCAGATGTCCATAAGTGTGTGGATTTATTTCAGGGTCTTCTATTTGATTCCATTGATCCACCAGTCTGTTTTATGCCAGTACCATGCAATTTTTAGTATTGTTGCTCTATAGTACAGCTTGAGATCAGGGATAGAGATACCTCCTGAAGATCTTTTACTGTAGAAAATTGTTTTAGCAATTCTGGGTTTCTTGTTGCTCTATATGAAGGTGAGAATTTTTCTTTCAAGGTCTGTAAAGAATTGTGTTGGTAATTTGATGGGAATTGCATTGAATCTGTAGATGGCTTTTGGTAAGATGGCCATTTTTACTATATTAATCCTGCCAAGCCATGAGCATGGGAGATCTTTCCATCTTCTGATATCTTCTTCTAATTCTTTCTTCAGAGAATGGAAATTTTTTTCATACAAGTCTTTGACTTGGTTGGTTAGGTGTTTGCAGCAGCTTTATTTGTAATAGTCAGAAGCTGGAAACAACCCAGATGCCCCTCAGTGGAGGAATGGATACAGAAATTGTGGTACATTTACACAATGGAATATTACTCAGCAATAAAAAAAAAAACAAGGAAATCATGAAATTTGCAGGTAAATGGTGGGATCTGGAAAAGATCATCCTGAGTGCGCTATCCCAGAAGCAGAAAGAAGCACACGGTATATACTCACTCATATAGACATATAATATAGGATAAACCTACTAAAATACGTACACCTAAAGAAACTAATCAAGAGGGAGGACTCTTGCTAAAATGCTCAATTCCTATCCAGAAAGGCAAAGAGGATGGACATCAGAAGATGGAGAAAAAAGGGAACAAGTCAGGAGCCTGACACAGAGGACCTCTGAAAGGCTCTGCCCTGCAGACTATCAGTGCAAATGCTGAGATTTATGGCCAACCTTTGGGCAGAATGCAGGGAATCTTACGAAAGAAGTGGGAAACAGTAAGATCTGGAGAGGACAGGAACTCCACAAGGAGAGCAACAGAACCAAAAAATCTGAGCACAGGGGTCTTTCCTGAGATTGATACTCCAACCAAGGACCATGCATGGAGATAACCTAAGACCCCTGCACAAATGTAGCCCATGGCAGTTCAGTATCAAAGTGGGTTCCATAGTAATAGGAACAGAGACTGTCTCTGACATGAACTAATTGGCCTGCTCATTAATTACCTCCCCCTGAGGGGGAAGCAGCATTACCAGTCCACAGAAGAAGACATTGCAGCCACTCCTGATGAGACCTAATTGAGTAGGATCAGAAGGAAGGAAAAGAAGCCCTTCCCTATCAGTGGACTTGGGGAGGGGCATGCGTGCAGAAGGGGGAGGAAGGGAGGTATTGGGACGGGAGAAGGGAGGAACCACACAGGGGATACAAAGTGAATAAAGTGTAATTAATAAAGAATTTTAAAAAGCATTTATGGAGCAGGAGAGGTGGCTCAACAGCTAAGAGCACTCGTTGCATTTGTAGAGGACCCAGGTTCAATTTCCAGTACCCATATGGTAGCTTAGTCCCAGGGAATCTAACACCTTCTTTTGGCCTCCAAGGACACCAGGCATGCACATGATGTACAGTTGTACATTCAGACAAGACACCCATACATATGAAATAAATAATCTCAACATTCAGAAGTTAGAGACAGGAAAATTTTAAGTTCAAGGCCACCCTGGGCTACATATCAAGACTCTCATAAAACAAAGAAACAACACAAAGTATCCTAAATTCTTCAGAATTTATTTTAATTTTGTAATTTTGATGCATAATAATAATCATATGCATGTTCTATATATGGGCAACTACTCTATAATCCAGTATAGCAATATAAATATAGTTCTCTGGTCCAAATTAATGTTTCTCATGTCACTACTCCTCTTGATGCATTAGCCTGGCAGTTCTCAACAGATGTGCTACTATATTCAGTAGCTAGTTTCCATGACCTTGAGGGAATGGTAAATGTTCTCACTTTTTTTCCAGTCTTTGCATGTACTCAAGAGCTTCTTTCACAATGTGCATGTCACAATTTGATCTCTCATAATCTACTAGCATCCTGCACACACACACACACACACACACACACACACACACACACACACATCTTACTTTAAAAGGAAGAAGAAAACAACAAATTGGTCATCTTTTAGAAATGGAAAAAATCCTGTATGCTTTCAAAATCAGTGTCAAATGGTATGATCAGAGGCATAGGAGCTATTCCTCCTCCTCCTCCTCCTCCTCCTCCTCCTCCTCCTCCTCCTCCTC
>NW_026594143.1:632109-866658 GCF_907164565.1 Psammomys obesus | reverse complement strand
CTCCTCCTCCTCCTCCTCCTCCTCCTCCTCCTCCTCCTCCTCCTCCTTTTCTTCTTCTTGCCTGATTTGCTCTGCTAACAACATTCTGATTGCAAGGCGCCAGCATAAGGGAAGTTTCTTCCTGAACATTAAGTTTTATTACTCAGAAAGATCTTCCCAAAAGTTCTCCAGGAGACTTCTTCTCAGATCTTAGGACTAAATCACAGACTCATGCCTAAACTAACCACCAGCAAGAATAATGAGTCTGTTTGTACTTCTGATTGACTATTCAAAGTTCTACCATCACCCCAATATAAACCTGAAATAAGACCCTTTTCCTTAACACATGATTACAAGGGGCCAAAGGAGTAAGGAAGAAGATGCAACAATAGATTAGAGCAGACAGCCAACATCATCATCTTTACATGCCTACATCCAGATTCCCTACTTGTGGATTGTTTGGTTCAATGGTACTACACAGGAACTCAGAAGGCTGTAAGTAGGTGGACATTTTGTTAGATGGCTGCATATCTCCTCTCTCAAATTTCCTAAGCAGCTTTCCTTTACTCTCAAATGGTTTAAGTATTAAATTGCTCAATTTTGCCGAGTTTTGGTGGCTTGGGTCTTTAATCCCAGCACTTGGGAGGCAGAGGTAGGAAGATCCTGTGAGTTCAAGGCCAGCCTGGTCTACACAGTGATTTCCAGAACAGCCAGAACTGTTGCATAAAGAAACCCTGTCTTGAAAATAAAATCCCTCAATTTTGAGCAAAGCTCAAAAATCAAAAATCAAAATCTCTATGGGGCTTTGTTTCTGCCTTCTTTTCTGGAAGAAAGTAGGCCTATTCAATCTACTCACTAAAATATAAGGATAGTTTTCCTAAATAATGCCTGTATGCAAAAGTTATTTGGGTGGTTCACTTTATTGGACTTGTCTCACTTTCTGTTTATACTTTGTATTTTAGAGGGGTCTAAGCACATGCAAGAAAATAACTCATAGAACGACTCCAGCTTTCATAATAGCACTCAGCCCCCTATCTTGTTGCTACCCTTACCTTTTCTTTCTTCTGTTGAGAGATGGCTACCACCAATTGCTAGCCAGTAGGACTCAGAATAGTAGAATACTGAGTGCATGCCAGCAAGATGGCTCAGTGGTGAAAGACATATTCCTCCAAGCCTGATGACTAGATTTCTGTCTCTGGGACTCACACAATATAGAGAAACAACTCCCACATGTTGCAGTGGAATGGGCACATGTGCAACACACACACACACACACAGACACACACACTAAAATAAATAGATGTAATCATTTAAAAAAATACTGAGTAAAATTCCTGTAGACTTGGTAGAAAATATGTTGTAGTACTTGAATTTGTCCTTGTTATGTTCATGTGTAGTTCATCAAGGGATCAAAGGCAATAAATAACTTGGTGAGAAAAAGAAAAAAAAGCTCTCGTAAAATCTCTTTCCTCCACACCACTACCATTCATTTGTCCACAGATTCCCCCCAAGTCATCATGCTGTCTCTAGCCGGTATTCAAACAACACCAATGGCTTTTTCTGGCTTATACAGGTCTAGTATAGCTTCTTAGCTCTTTAGACATTTCTAGTTTGCAATCTTATAGCAAAATATTAAGGCCTCGGGGGAAAATAGAACTTTTGTTTCTTTTTTATCACTTTCCTCAGCTCAGATTTATCCTCTTCTGCCTTCCTCTGTTCTCCCTAAATGAGTTAATAATGAAGAATGTAATGCCACATGACACAAAACAGCCTGTGCAAAGGTCACGTACTGTTCATTTCTGGGTGTTCACTTAAACCTATTTCCTCTGGTTGGGGACTTTCCCATCATGATTCTTGGAAGGTGGCAGAACCCATCTCTCCCTTTAGATGAAAATGCCTCATCCAATCTCCTCCAAAGGTACGTTTCAGAAACATTACTTAGTCCAGTCACTCTAGATGTTATCTTAGGAGTTAGAGACAAAGAATTGAGGAAAAAACCCAAAGTTAGTTTTTCTTTTCTCTTTACTCCAGTGTCTCCAAGGTGCTGCACTGGGCTCCTTATCAAACCAGTTCTGCATCATGCTTTGAGTGTTCTTCCTGGCTGCAAAACTGCTTCTTTACCCTACCTGCAAAATCTGGAAGCCACTTAGCATCTTTTTAATGAATTATTTTGATACGAAAATAAGAATTCAATTATGTTGCTTATACTCAAAGATCTGCACTAATAGTTGCTTATAATGCCTTTAAAGTTTTGTCTTACTTCTGAGAATACCAAAAGGACCGTATTTCCAGGGAGAGTTTCTATTGAAGGAAAGTGGTTGTAGAAGTATGTTTTTTTGTGAATAGCAAAATTAAAGACTATAAATCTACCCACTATTGTCCCATAACATCTAATTTAGTGCCTGTGACTGCATGTGTTCAGCAATGCTGGAAATCCCCATTCAAAGAGCTTTTGCTCTGGTAAAAGACTTTATAATACTTCCTGAAAGAAATAGATTCATGATGTTCTTTATATAGTAAGCCTGGTCTCAGCAAACAGATCATTTTTCAAATGATGATTTTAAACTGTGTGAGAATACACTATTCAATTGTAATGAATTAATTGATTATGAGTGTTCCAATTGAGATGATGCAATAATTGCCTGGTATTGCACCTCCTGCTTCAATGTGTAATGCCAAAGCAGTTTCAAAGTTGATCTTGCTACAGCTGAGATCTGGGTAGCACCTCTTTAGAGGCCTGTTTCCAAATTCACTCACCTTCTAAAGTACTAGAGATGGAGTTTTAACAATATAAAATTTAGACAGACAAGAGTTAACAAGAAAAATCATAATTCCTCTAACACTTGGCAAATTCTTTTAAAAATCTTAATCTATTAACTTTAATAATCAAACTTATGTTACTTCAGCAGTGTAGCTCTTCGCAGTAGGAACAGATGAAAGTTCAATAAGGCAGTTCATGTTCTACCTCCATGAGACTGTCCTTCCAATACTAACCCTGTCCCTGTTTTCTTTGTTTGTTAATTTGGTTGGTTGGATTGATTTTGAGACAGGTCTCTCTCTATAACCCTGGCTGTCCTGGAATTCGCTATGTAGCTAAGGCTGGCCTTGTAGAGATCCACCTGCCTCTGCCTCTTCTGCTAGGATTAAAAGCATGTACCACCATGCCCAGCTACTGTCCGTCTTAGGACCAACATTGAATAATTTTGTTTTGCTGCCAGTAAGTTCTGAAGTGGCTCACAATAGCATAATAGCTAAATAAACTCCAAATTTCTTCATGTATCCTAGACTACAGAGCTTATTTTCTACTATTTTCACATTCTAAATTATGCCCAGCCACATTGTCCAAAGAAGCGAAACTGAAATTGTAATCAGACCAAATTATAGCAAAAAATATCCAGAGCCTAAGCAATATGAGATCTGTTCACTTATGGAGTTTTTAGAATAAATTTAAGTCTCAAATCCTTTCCTTCTCAATTTCCTTTGGAGTTCAGTCTCAGCTAAAAGGGTCTTGCTCTGAGATGTACAAATTATATCCTGAGATGTTGTCTGCTGTTGTCTACTGGAATTAGTGATATTTCTGTAGAACAAGATCTCCAAGACAAAATTAATCCATCAGTAAAATTCTCATATGTCTCAATTTCTAATAGTTGCAAAAGTAATTTGAGCTCATAGTATTTTCTCAGGACCAATGTCCCATGTATAAAATTTAGAAGAAACTGAGACAAAGAGGCAACCAAACAAATTTAGTAAGTAGAACATTCCACAGAAAAGTCAGCTTGATAAAGTTGGTAAATCAGATTCCTTAAAAGTGGCAGTTGGTTGTTTCCTGTTTTCTTTTTCTTCTGATGTCCATCCTCTTTGCCTTTCAGGATGGGGATTGAATATTTTAGTTAGGGTCCTCTCTTTTGCTTAGTTTGTTTAGATGTACAGATTTTAGTGGGTTTATTCTATGTTGTATGTTTATAACTCCACAAGGAGAGCAACAGAACAAGATAATTTGAACACAGGAAACTTCCCAGAGACTCATACTCCAACCAAGGACTATCTGTGGAGATAACCTAGAACCCTGAGAATGCAGCCACTTCTGATGAGAACTGATAGACTAAGATCAGAAAGAAGGAGAGGAGGACCTCCCTTATCAGTGGACTTGGGGAGGGGCATGCATGCAGAAAGGGGGGAGGGGGGACCGGGAGAGGAGTAGGGAGGGGCTTATGGGAGAATACAAAATGAATAAAGTGTAATTAATAATAATAAAAAAAAGATTAAAAAAGTGGTAGTTGGGTTAGATCAAAAAAGATGGTAAAGGACATAAAATCACTTTTAAAAAAGTATGGTCAGAACTGAATACTGATATGGATAAAACTATGAGGAGCATTTTTAGGTAATTCAGGAAAATATGAATAGAGGTTAGGTGCTAGAATGTTGAAAATGTATAGAACTAGCAAAATGAAGGTAGTAGACTTAAAGCTTAAAGAAAAGGTTGATGAACAATATTTGTAGCATGTTTTCTACTCAGCAGAAAAATAAAAGCACGCAGAGAAGCCAGATTTCTTGAGAACCAAATCTTAGATTTCTTGAGAAGTCTAAGACTGAGTACTACTTACATGAGTTCAAGCCCATCCTGAGCTACACCATAATAATACCCACTCCAGCCTGAAATACAGAGGCCAAAATATAGCCCAGATTGGTTCAAAACTGAGAGCCCTAGCTGTCCTAGAACTCTATAGACCAGGCTGTCATACTGTCTTTGGAGTACAGTCATTATAGTATTCCCATACCCAGCCAAAACCACATTTCCTGTTCATTCTTATGGCTGCCATTCTTCTTTGAAATAGGCTAAGCTTACTCTTTCTTTTTAATTGTGAGAAATGTGAAAATTTTACAAAATTTTGGAGGAATACTGTTAATGAGGAGGGGCCCATGTGGAGCTGGAAGTGGAAAATGGTGGGTAGGTATAATTAAAATACATTTTGTATGTGCATAAAGTTCTTAAGGAATAAATTAAAATATTATTTAAAAGCTTCAGAATGAGCTGGGTGTGGTGGCACACACTTTTAATCCCAGTAATTGGGAGGCAGAAGCTAGTGGATCTCTATGTTTTTGAGGTCAGCCTGGTCTACATAATGAGTTTCAGGACAGCCATCACTATGTAGAAAAACCCTGCCTCAAGAACTTAAAGATAGATAGATAGATAGATAGATAGATAGATAGATAGATAGATAGATAGATAGATAGATAAAAATAAGGCCAGGTGGTTGTGGAGCACACCTTTCATCGCAGCACTTGGGAGGCAGAGGCAGGCGTATCTCTTGAGTCTGAGGTCAGCCTGGTCTACAGAGTGAATTCCAGGACATCCAGAGCGTTGTAGAGAGACCCTGTTTCGATAAACAAAAACAAAAAAGCTTCAGAAAGTATAGTAAAACTTCATATCCCCATCAACCAGAATTGTGGATATTTTGTTATACTTGCACTTTACAAATAAAAAAAATATATAGCTGTAACTAATGTGTTCCATTTAACCAATATTTATTTTTGTTCTTTTGTTTTTTGAGACAAGGTTTCTCTGTGTAGCCTTAACTGTCCTGGACTCACTTTGCAGACCAGGCTGGCCTCAAACTTACAGAGATCTGCCTGTCTCTGCCTCCCAAGTGCTGCGATGAAAGGTGTGGGTCACCATGCCTTGCTTTTAACCACTATTTTTATTGGCTTCCTTGTCTTTAGTTTTTCAACCATGGCAGCCATCTTCAAGTAATTTATCACATGACAAATACAAAGGGAAAGAGTAGAGAGGCACATGCTATGTGTTCTCTAAGCCTTTTAAAAATGTGGAGTTGTTCCTTTGGGCACATGTATATTAATCTACAAGAAAGGTAATATTATAGACACAAGAAAATGTATACTGTCTAAAAAGAACTGTCCCATTAATATCACCATGGCAAAACTGGAGGTGTCCACAATGTCATTTACACACTGTTTGCATTAGTGTAAACAAACAACTGAAGGGCAAGATTCTTGCCAAGAAAATTCACATGTGTATTGGGCATATTAAATACTATTTCAGCTTCCTGAAATAGATGAAGGAAAAGGATCAGAAGAAAGGAAAGTCAAAGAGAAAAATCAACTGGGTTCAACTGAGGCAATGGCTTGCTCCACCAAGAGGAGCACACTTTGTAAATACTAACAGAAAGAGGCCTGAGCTGGCAGAGCTATGAATTCATGGCTTAATGTACAAAAAGAGGTAAGAGACTTAGACTGTTGAATAATATTCCATTATGTAAACATTACACATTTTCATGATCCATTTGTCCATTGATGAACATCTAGGGTGTTTCTATTTCCTAGTTATTGTGAATAGATCAGCAATAAACACAAAAAATATAAGTAGGTAGCTCATGCCATACAAAATCCCAACATGAGCCAGGCGTGGTGATTCATGCCTTTTTATCCCAGAACTTAGGAAGCAGAGCCAGGTGGATCTCTGTGAGTTTGAGGCCAGCCTGGTCTACATAGTAAGTTCTAGGACAGCTAGGACTGTTGCACAGAAAGACCGTGTCTCACAAACAAAACAAAATCTGTAAAAATATTTTTATACCTGCTCTAGCTCCCAAATAACAACACAAAGAACTTTGTATTTATTAAAAGCTTCAAGCACTATAGCTGGGCAGATACTCAGCTATTCTAACCTGGCTATGTTAGTCGGGCTTACTTCTCAGCCATGTGGTCCATTACCTGCCATCTTAGTCTTGCCCTGGATGCTCCTTCTTCAGCTGTGTCCTCATGGTGACTCCCTCATAGTGACTTTTCTCTCTCTGTGTCCACCTGGGATACTCCTCACTTGGATCAGAAGTTTAGCCTTATCCTTCTGCCCAGCTATAGGCTGTTCATCTCTTTATTATCCAATCAGAGACGATGGAGAATAATTCTTACACAGCATTGAGACCAGAGATGCTTCAGTAATAATGACAGTGCCAACATCCAGGCTGCAACCAGGTATCTGGGTACAAAACTCAGCATTTGAATACACAATGCAAGAAAACATCCCCCAACAAAAATCTTAACATCAAGATGGAAGGTGCACATGAAGTCCCACTCTTAACTAACAAGCTATCAGCAATTGATAACTGCTAGGAGTAAGAGAATTTGTTGTCTTTGATGTTTTGGCTGCTGATGGGTTGATCATTATCCAGTGAATGCCACACATCCAAGAGCATCTGGGCAGCAAAAATTGGACTTGATGGGTCAAAAAAAGTGGGCACAACCTGGCACTAGTGGTGCAAGCCTTTAATCCCAGGACTCAGGACACAGAGGCAGGTGAATCTCTGTGAGTTTGAGGCCAGCCTGGTCTGCAGAGTTCTAGGACAGCTAGAACTCTCAGACAGAGAAACCCTGTCTCAAAAACACAAGTAAAAAAAAAAAAAAGAGGACACAGTTGTGTGGATTGGAAATAGGGGTTGGATCTGAGTGGAGTAGAGGAAGGGGTGAATATGATCAAAATACATTGTAGAAAATTCTTAAATTCATAGGAAAAATAGTAATAGAACATATATTGAAGATGTGAGAAATATTTATGGAAATAATATATGAATGTGGTCTCAATATTAGTAGATTGCATCAGCATATTATTAGTAGAATATTACTATTTATGTCTTAGGTATAATGAAGATTTTGTAGTCCTTTCCAGATGCTCATTGAAGTACTTTGAAATGATAGAGTCTATTCACTTTCAGAGGCTACAAAAGTTAATAGTGTGCTAGCAAAGATTTGGTCTTCCTTTTCATTTCCTAGAAGACAATTCCTAAAGTCCTTGGAATCTCTGGTGACAGTGTCTTTTGTTTGATAACAACATTACTGACATCTGGAAGTGCCCAGTTCACTTCAGAAGCGACTGTTAATCACTAGAAATACCAAAGCACTATTACAGCATTGAAACTGTCATTCCCATCCCTCAACCTCCGGGGGAAACTCAAGAGGGACTCAAGGTTAAGTTGATCACCAATAGCCAATGATTTAATCAAGCATGCCTAAGTGATGAAGCCACAATAAAAATCCCCAAAGGACAGGATTCCATCCAGATACCTAAACACTAGGAGTTCCCCAACAAGTGGCATATCCAGAGAGGTCATGAAAGCTCCCTGCCCATTCTCTAATATTTTGACCCAATCATCTCTTTATTAATATCTTTTATGATGTCCTTGACAGTAGATCAGTAGATCAGTAAGCATAAGTGTTTCTCTGGATTTTATGACCCAGAGATAAGGGGAGAAACTCTAATTTATGCCTGGCTTATTAGAGGCACTGGTAAAACAACCTGGTGACTGGCATCTATAGGAAGAGGTAATCCCAAGGGATATTTCCAGATAGACAATGTCAAAATTGAATATGAAAATACTCAGCTAGTATCTTCTGTTGTGGAACTGCTTGCTAATGGAAAGAAGTCCTTACACCTATGGGGGGAGTGTCACAGGAGATTATTAAAAAACACTGTTTTTATTATTTATTTATTATTTATACACTATTCTGCCTGCATGTGTGCCTGCAGGACAGACGAGGGCACCAGATCTGGTTATAAATGGTTATGAGCCTCCATGTGGTTGCAGGGAATTGAACTTAGGACCTTTAGGAAGAACAGCCATTGCTCTTAACTTCTGAGCCATCTCTCCAGTCCCAAAACACTGTTTTCAAAAAACTCAGTACCTTCTTGATTTTATGAGCAAACCACTTTCCTAGATGAGGTAGTTTTTGAAATTTTTTTGTTTTATTTAGACTTTGTAATTTTAATAATTTTACATGTTTTTCTACCTCATTCCAAAAAAAAAAAAAAAATACATCCTTATAGGATGAAGTCCCTAATTTCACTATCTGTACTTTAATGAAAATTACCTGCCCTTTTGTTGTTGTTGTTGGCTGGTTGGTTGGTTGGGTTTTTTTTTTTTCTTGTTTATTTGTTTTTGTTTTTGTTTTCTCAAGACAGGGCTTCTCTATGAAAACTCAGTCTGTAGAAGACCAGGCTGGCCTTGAACTTAGCCTGCCTCTGCCTCCCTAGTGCACATACCACCTCAACCCAGTTTTCACCTCCCTTCTTTCCAGATCACATTCTGAGTCTTTAATGTTGCAAAGGCACTATTATGGTTTATGTAATTATGAAATCTAGAGCCTGACACCATGCAGAGAGAGTGGTAGGAAAGGGTAGGGAGCCTGTAGTTGTGCCACATAGATTCAGGAAAATAGGTCCCTCACAGTTGCTGGATTTCCTTCCTTCCTTCCTCCTTTCCTTCCTTCCTTCCTTCCTTCCTTCCTTCCTTCCTTCCTTCCTTCCCTCCCTCCCCACTCTCCCCTCCTTCCTTCCTTCCTTCCTTCCTTCCTTCCTTCCTTCCTTCCTTCCTTCCTTCCTTCCTTCATTTCTTTTGTTCTTTCTTCAAGAATGGACTGGACTAGAGTTGTAGCTCAGTGGTAGAACTTCTCCTAACATGTACAAGGCCCTGAATTCTATTCCTATCCTATTGAAAAAAAAAGAAGTGCTACAATTCAGAACAAGGTAGAGGAGCAGAACTTACAGAATGCCACTGAAGAAAATATACAAGGCTTAATCTCACTCTTTACTCTTCTGTGCTTCACATGGAATTTGGATTTTTTTTCAGTTCAAAGTTCCACTTTGTAATCCTGCCTGAGAAATGGGGGGAAAGTAGGGGTTGGGGACTGGGGTTTGGAACTGTTCTGTCTTTTTATGGTGAAAAGCCCTGAGATGAACATTCACCAAGACTAAAATATTCTTCATCCATATCCTAATCCATACCACAATCACAAAAAGCATTCACTGTCTATCCTTACTCAAGGTCCACATGGATAGCTGCTTTTAGACACCAGCCATACCGTAAAGTCAAAAACCCAAGAGGACTGTGTTTTTGAATCCCGCTATCTAAGAAAAGCAGTTTTTATCCAGAGGACCTAAGTCATAGGATCACTTGAGGCCAGGAGAATAAACAGAGTAAGATCCCTGTTTCAAATATTAAAAACTGGTTATATGCCTGCGGGCCCCAGACATCATACAAAGTGCTGTAAACTTTCTCAAGATAGCACTTTTTATGACAACACCTGTGAATGCCAGCCACTGCACTCCCACAAAGAAAGTTATTTCATAGCCTGGGCATTGTAGTCCCACCTGGGAGGCTGAGCTAAGAGGAGCATGAGTTTGAGGTTAGCCTGGGGAATATAAAGAATTCAAAGACAGTATGAGCATACCAAGATCCCATTTAAACAAAACAAAACATCTATTGAGATGACTCAGAGGGTAAAGGCACTTGCCAACAAGACTGCCAACCTAAGTTCAATCCCCTGGTGAAAGGAGAGAGCTGACTCCCAACAGTTGTCTTCTGACCTCTGCACAAACATGCACCATGGTATGTGCAGCCCAACACACACATCTCCTCTGAGACATACACACACACACACAAATGTAAAAAAGGAAAAGGGAAAGACAGTTGAATGCCAATCATCAAATTAATTCACAATGTTTTTCCACCCAAACACTGGGATCTCTCTAAAGGTCAAATAATCACCCCAATTTTCTCTTAAATCCAGAACTAATTGAGAAATAGATGCAGAAGTCACAGAGGTATTAGAATATTAAGAGGTATTCTGACAAGACTGATTTAGAGAATATGTTGGTGGCCTGCAGCCTGAATCCACTTTCTAAGTTATTGATTCTAAACCTAGACCATTATACCATTTAAGTAGATTGCTGGGTCTGTAGAAACTGTCACCCTGCCAGTCAGAAAGGATATTCATCCACCATTAGGCAGAGAGGTGAACATGGCTGTGTTATAAGCTAAAGAGCACAACAGGAGCTGAGCCACAAGTGCTAGGTTACATTTTTGGATTTCACAAATCAAATTGACATGAGAAGGTAGGAAGTGGAAGCCTATAGGACAAGGCTATACTAGAAACTCTTTTCCCAGTACTTTGGAAATTGTCAATGTTTCTGTTTCATGATCAGGTGGGAATACACACACACAGACACACACACACATACACAGACACACAATGATGTCACTCAACTGAAGTATGTTGTTAAGAAATGAGCTAAATGAATAAGGATTGAGCATCTTACCCAGGGTCCTCCTTCTTGCTTAGCTTCTTTAGGTACACAGATTTTAATATGTTTATCCTATATTATATCATTCAGAAAGGAAAATGGGATAGACGTTGGAAGAAAGAGAAAACAGGGAACAGGACAGGAGCCTACCACAAAGGGCCTCTGAAAGACTCCACCTAGCAGGGTATCAAAGCAGATGCTGAGACTCATAGCCAAACTTTGGGCAGAGTGCAGGGAATCTTATGAAAGAAGGGGGAGATAGAAAGACCTGGAGGGGACAGGAGCAACACATGGAGAGCAACAGAATGAAAATATCTGGGCCCAGGGATCTTTTCTGAGACTGATACTCCAACCAAAGACCATGGATGAGATAACCTAGAACTCCTGCACAGATGTAGCCCATGACAGCTCAGTCTCCAATAGGGCTCCCCATTATGGGGAACAGAGGCTGTCTCTGACATGAACTCAGTGGCTGGCTCTTTGATCACCTCCCCCTGAGGGGGGTGGTCAGCCTTGCCAGGCCACAGAGGAAGACAATGCAGACAGTCCTGATGAGACTTGATAGGCTAAGGTCTATCATTGGACTGGAAAATGGGCATGGGAGGAGATGAGGGAGGGAGGGTGGAATTGGGAGGGAATGAAGGAGGGGGCTACAGTTGGGATACGAAGTGAATAAATTTTAATAAGTTAAAAAATAAATGAGCTAAAGGGTGGATTCCTTCCTGAAGAGGTTGGGCTCTCTCCAGCTGATGGCCTAATATTTTTATTTCTGGAACAAACCAGAACAGAGCACTGAGTAGAACTGGACAGTCCATTGCCCTGCAAAAACAGTGGACTATTGTAAGAGTCCTACTTGATTACTCTGAACATTCATCTGAAAGGAAGAAAGCATTGGAGCTAATTTAAGCCCAGTTACTATTTTTGTTTTTCTTGGCCCCAGATAGTAGAGGACAAAAGGATAAAAGAGATTTAAACTGATCTTGCACACTGGTAGCCTGCTGAATCGATCCAATCTACAGATGTGTTTGAGTTGGTCCATATTTTTTTTCAAAAAATATCTTTGTCAACAAATACAAATTGGTAGAATCCATATAAAAACACAGAATTTATGGTTTCTTTAGAAGAATTCGTGGATTCTGGCCATGTGAATGTGCCCTTCTGAGTGGCAGAATCGACTGGATGCAGTAGACATTGCTTCTTTTAGGAAGGAGTATAGTCCTCTACTCAGTCTTTAATGTAAGCTGCTAGGCCCTGCCTCCATTTCAGTTTGTGGTCTCTGAGTTTGACTAGTACTAGGAAATATTTGTGATTTGATTTGAAAGAATTGCAAATCATACATTTTTATGAGGGTTTAATCATGTCAAATCAAGTATTTGGCAATGTGGCGAGTTCCAAGAAGATATATGGCAAGAATCTGACCATTCATGAGGAAAACGAAGGAGGAATAAGACCACATCCGTCTATATAACAAGGATGAAGATATATTATGAAAAGGAAGAGAAAAGAGGTTCCAGTGAATACTGAGGCAAGGCCAACTAGGCTGAAGCAGGAGACTACAGAAGTTAATTACAGCCAAGGGTTGCTAGAATCCTGGTCTGGTCACACCAGGAACCCTTAATTGAACCATGATGCCTGCAACAGATTTTTTTCTGTTCTACCTTTCCCTAACCACAACTTAACCATATATGCCTTAAAACCTACTTTCTCTCAACTGCCCATGCACACCTGTCCTTCTGCTCAAGGCCACTCAGACTTGGCATCCTGCATTGTGTTCTGAGCACCCAGGACAGGACAGACACTCTTGCTGCGCCAGAATATGGAGGAAAACTGTAACACTCATGCCAGACGCTGAAACTTCCAATTCATACACAGACACAGCTTGCTTCTAAACTATTGCTGTTAGGTAAGCAATTGCTGGGGACCCTGCACACACAGAGATGGCTAATAGATTGCGCTGCTCTCAGGACCCACGGGCTAAGTTTTAAATTTCCCACAGAACGCCTGCAGCGAGAAGCTAGCTTTCAGAGGAGGGTTTTCAGTTGCGCAGACTTCCGATCAGCCATGCCACACTCACGCAGAGTTTCGAATCCAGCCAGAACAGCCATCCCACCAGCAAGCACCTGGTTTTGCTATGCCTTGCTATGGCCATGCACAGCACATGGCTAGTCGTCATGTGGATTTTGGGGTAAAGAGGGTAGAGCTATGGCTTCTGTGCCATCTCCACTAAGGGCAAGTATATGGTTTCACCGCCATCTTAGGGCAATCAAGGGCAGTCACATACTTGGCAGCCATCTTGGTTATAAAAAAATAAATAAAACAAAAGAAAAAAATGCTGTGGTATCCCCCTCTGCCAGCTGCTTTTACTACTTTCTCACTGTTTTCAGAGCTGCAAAACTGCAGTCTCTTATACACCCTAAAAGGCCACCGTGCCCCTTCCTACCTCCATTGTAAAGCTGCCTATCTGCCCCTCTCCTTTCCCGTGGATGAGATTCCCCCTAGGAGAACTCGGCCTTACTGCTGATAAAGCCCTGGTACCAGGCACCGAGGTTCTCGGGCTTAGCCCTTGACCTGCTGTTTGGTTGATGAACCACTAGCAGCATGGTTCATTTCCATTTCCCCTTTCGCATTCTCAGGAATGGTTTCCTCATTCTCTCCTCTTAGGAAAACCTCTGGTTTCTACACCTATATTTGCCCTACTCAAATGTCTAACATCTAGTAACTCTAAGAGTGACCCATTAAGTAAAAACAATTCCCTATTTCTCTTTTCTCAAAGTCTTTTCTGTTTCTCTCTGCCTTCTACCTTACTGGTTTCTTTTTATACTCTCAAAAAAATCTTAAAACAAAAAAATCTTAAAATTAAACTGTAAATCTTAAGGTGACCACATGGTATGAACAATTTTAATCATAACTAGTTCTCTGTTAATTTTATCTTCTTTTAGACTAGGACAGCAACAAATCTCATTTTAAATTGGTATGGATTTTTATAAAAATTCAATGTTACATTTTACAATATATATGGTTCAACCCTGGTTCAAAATAATTTTTTATATAATGCTAAAATTTCAAAGTTATAAAGGTCTATTCAAATTGAGTTAATTTGAAATGTACATCTAACTGTTTATGTCTTTATCAATTCCTATATTAATAAATGCTCTTTCTCCTGCCATGAGCTGCCTATGATCCAGATTCACCACTAGGCTTTCTGGCTAATAGGTTTGCTATAATAAATTTAAATGTAATTTAAAAATTGCTTTGTACTGTTTTACTATATTGTTGGTTTTAAAACTCATAACTCAGGGGTTACTATGTGCAAGTTTTTACAAATACTCTTAATTAACATCTATTAATTTTAGAGGTATTTATTCGTTTATGTTAAAACTTGGTCATTGTGCCATATCTTCACTATGAAAAGGTTAAATATGCTTGGTCTTGTTTTCTAAAAATGGTAATATTATTAATCTATAGTATATAGCCTTAGACTTTTATAAGCTATAAACTTTTTATATACTAAATCATACAGAAAAATGTTATGCTCTCACTTTAATGGCCTATGTGACTTTTAAGGCTCCAATTTAACAAGGACAAAACCTGAAGTCTTAATATTTAATGGTTATCAAATGCAAGTTAATAGTCATCTCACAGATGATCAAGTCCTTTAACATGTTCAAAAATATATTTATAGTCTTACAGATGCAGACATGGTCTCACTGCTTACTTAATTAAACAGCTAAGGATGGTCCCTGAGTCACCATACAAAGAGTTGGTAAAAATAAGAAAGGAGCTTTCCCAACAGGTTCATCTACAACAAAAACTATGCTCCAGACCTTGGCTGCTGCTCAGAGGCTGTCAGCATTCCCACACAGAAAACAAGAGGTCTGCAATGCCCCATCCTGCCGGGGTATAGCCAAAAATCAATTCTGCCAGGTAACTGTTTGAAATGCAGAGAGGACACTGGTCCCATAGCAGCCTCAACAAGCCACACACTGCCTGCTGGCCGACTGGCTTCTGGAAGTTAAAATGCTCCCATGCAGGCTTGTCCTCTGTGCCCAGCCATGGAAGCTCAACCAGCACAAGAGCCATAGACACTTCCAGCCTTTAAGCTCTTTGGCCTGGTGGAGGACAAATGGCTCCTAGATTCAACAACCTCTACCAGCCCTGCCAAGCTCAGATAATGCTGCAGGTCTGTTTTAAACCCACACTTGGGTCCCATGGTCATATTGCCAACTTCTGTCTTGGGAGGCTTCAGATGCCTTTTCAAGTCCTCTTCATATGCAGGAGACCAGGCCTTAAGCCTTCTAGAGTTGTTATTGTCAGGTCTAGACACAATATGCCTTGTTCCCAGACTCAAGAAACAGGCCTCAGATGTAACCTTTTACCATCCCTTTAGCTAAAGGTTAATGAATGTTCATAGTAGTCTCACTTATGTCTCATGGTAAATAACTAGATACAAAGGCCTAAGAAAAATGTTGTTTGAGTGTCTAAGAAATTGTTTTAAGGTTGGTAAATGCAAATTATAAATGTTGAGAGTCTAAGAAAGTGTCTTAAGGTTGGTAAACGCAAGTTATGTGTGAGGGTCTAAGAAAGTGTCTTAAAGTTGTTAAACACAAGTTATAAATGTTTGAGGGTCTAAGAAAATGTTCTAAGGTTGGTAAATGCAAGTTACAGATGTTTGGGAGTCTAAGAAAGTGTTTTAAGGTTGGTAAATGCAAGCTATAAAGGTTGGAAGGTCTAAGGTTATTTAAGGTATCCTAAATAGGTAAAAATGCTTAATATTTTTTCCTGTTGCTATGCTACTGTTATATTGACTGTCCAGAGCTTTGACCTTTATCAGTAGAGCTTTGATTTATTAATTTAACTCTAATACAAAAACATTCCATTATAGCACCCACTATCATGGTTCCAACTCAAGATTTTAAATCTCCATAATGTATAATCATACTAAAGGTTAAGACCAAGTGAGCTTTTGTCCCTTCTATTTCACAAAAGGCTTCTGCCTTTTCAGACCTCACCTTAAAGAATGCTTAATTGTGCTGTTAACACAAATGTGTGGGTCTACTGCCTTTTCTACAATGTATATTTCAGTGCAGATTACAATTGTGATGCTAACATGTATAAAGTTTTATCTCCTTTGTAAAACTTTAAAATAATTCTTGTAAGCTGCAGGAAATCTACCTAAATCCACCTCTCAGGTCAATTGGGCTCCAGATAAGTACTGCACTTATTGCCTATCTCAGAGGGTGGGATTCCTCCCCTTTCCCTGATTTTGGAACTTCGCTTTCCTGGCTAATTGATTGCTACATTCATACAACTAACACTGGCTGATTGGTGAGTCTGCTCTTCTGGTTGGCACAAACGCTTCCTACCGCTCTTGCCAAACTACATCCAAAACCTTCATCTAAGACATTCTTCTCCCTTGGGTAAGATTTTCCCTCCCTCCCCCTCTCGGTCATCTACAAAAATCCTAGCACTAGGTAAATCCTGTCTGCTATAGGCAACTGTGTTCTTGGTCTCTGGCCAACACTGACAAGCTGTTGGAACAGATTGTACCAATCTACTAAGTCAAACTTTGCTCTTGGGACACCTTGACAGGTCACTGACTCCTACCTGCCCAATGGGAATAGTCCATTCAGCCGTTCCTCCAGATTCTCCTTTGGGATGTCTTCTGGAGAATTTCAGATTTCTACACCTAATGCCCTCTTTAAGGGCTTCTAAGCGTACACACTTCTGTAACCAAACATGGCCTCAATTTCCTTAGATGACAGATCCAAAGCAAAGCCTTTTTAATTACTGCCAGTGATTGGGTAAATGGAGATTACCATGTTCAAGTCTCTTTGATCCAAACCTTCCACCTCTGTTCACTCTCCCAAAAGTTTTAAATGTACACCTAAAGAATTTATAACCTACTTACCTTCTTAACTTTGTCTTCTCCATATATATATATGTTCCAGTATCCTGCCAGACCCAGGTGTTTCTTACATCCAGGACAGCGCCTAAGCACCTACAACAGGTGTTTGAGTCTGACCTCGCAGACTTCCAACAAGCTGGACCTGCACTTTCCCTCCCAGCCACCAATGTTCTCACAGACCCTGGACAGCATCAAAACAGTCTGTTCTTCCTGGACTTGGCCAGCATTTCAGTCTTTTGACCTCCCTATAGGCCCCCAGTGTCAGTAGGAAGTAACCAGAAGATGCTTCTCAATCCAGGCAAGTTGACAAGCAAGATTGACCATGACATCTGCAGAGAGTGTTTTATGATCATGAATTTACACATATTTAGGAAAGAATTTTTAAAATAAAAGGGGAGAAGCTATGTTAAATAAACACTGAAGGAAGAAATGCTTCATGTTGTCATAATAACGTTAGAGACAGGAGAATAGGCTGGTTTACTAAGATAGCAGGATCCTCCCTCCACTACTCAAGTAGCGATGTGGTAAAGTAGTGATGTGGTGGGAGCAAGGCCTCCAACTCAATTCTCTGCTTTTGTGAGCTCACAGGAAGTGGTAGCACAGTAATCTGGCATCAGGTGGGATCCAGAGGCTAGAATAAGCAAATTCTGAGAGGAACCTGGGACTCTGATCACCCCAGAGAACAAATGCACGATGGGAGGAAGAGTGAAATGGGTCACTTACATTGAGAGGTCACTACTGATCCACAACTTTAAGGTGAATGGATAGGTCTAAGCGACAGAAAACAAGGATTAGAACTTTATGAACTTTAATTGAATATGTGAGCAAACCAAGCATAAAAAAAAATGTTCACTGTTAAAAACTGTCTACTGGATCTCCATCAGTCAAATAGTCAAGCATTTCTCTAACTACCATGAGCTGACTTGGAAGAATTTGATGGTGAAGAACAGCAAGAGATACAAGAATCTTGAAAAAGAAGGGAATCTTCTGGAAGAGGAAGATAGGAATGGACAATATCTGTATCTGAATTTTTCTCAAGTCACCTATTTGTTGCCCCCAACTTTAGTCTCTTTATGGATGAGTTTAGAAAGAGCCCATTCAGCATCTGGACTAGGAATCGTGTGACAAAGCCAGAGACACAGTCATCTTCCTTATCAATAAGCCCTCAGAAATTCACTATACATCACTTATTTCACTATACATCACTTATCTCTTACTCATTGGTAGGCTTTTGGTGTCCACATTCAGGCAGCTATGTTGTATTAGCTGATTTTTTTTTCTGGTTTCCCACAGTGAAATACACTCAGAGCACTTGGATGCTGGGAATGAGGGTGTTCAGAAGTATAGGGAAGATTACAATTTTAGGGTCAAGTGAAATAATAAATAACCTACTCCTCTACCTAGGGAGTATCTGTGGCAAAGAATTAATAAGTAAGCTGTTTGATGAGATCCACTGGATCAGTATGCTATTTCTCAAGGAGGTGTGCCAATGATGAACAATGACAAACACTACTTTGAATGCAAAGGCTACCATATCTTCATTGTTGATAAGCTGAAGTCCTTTCTAATAGGAGAGATGGAAGTAGATGGCTCAAGCCCTTCAAGCCCATTTCAGGCTTTAAAACCCAATATTCTGCACTACCAATGATTACATGTTTTAAGTACTACATGATTAATAACGCCCTTGACATTATGGTCTCCAATAAGAAGATTTCAGGCTGCAAATGAACAAGTTCTCTTGCTCCCACCCCAGACAAGGAGCTGGTCCAGGATGACAGGTGTCTACTGAGATCTCGGAGATCTCAGTAGAACCAAGAACTCAGAAGTTGCAAGACAAGCTGTTTGGGTCTAAATGGATGGTAGCTGCTTGAGAAACTTAGGGAGATTCAGCTTTATGATCTGAAAGTAGCTGCTACTGGAAATGAAAGACCCTTGGACCACTTCTTGGACACTGACGGAAGACTTTGGAATTTCTTTTTTCCCTATATGGATTATCTTTTCCTGGATTCTGTAAATAAATAAAGGCACTTTTGTGAAAGGTGAAATATTATAGACAAATATTCAGTATTATGACATTCACTAGGTCATTAATAATTTACTGTTATTTTTGTTATGTCTATTCCATGTAATATGTAGATAAATGTTAATAAAAATATAAAATTAAAACATTAATAATTGTCATCTCTGGGTGTTTAGAGTCCAGTTTTTTAATGTTTTTGTTATGCTTTCATATATTTTGTTAGGACTTTTAAAATAAGAAAAATCAAAACATACATGTGGGGAGATGGTACTGGTTGAAATTAATACTGGAGGAATAGAATCAGCAAAAGAATGAGCAACTGCTGCAGACTTAAATGTAAACTAAGGCTGTGGGACATATGGGATTTTAGAATTGGAGGTGTGGAATTAGATTTCAGGGGTCAAGAAATTAACAGTAGAAGGCAGGTGCAGCGGCATAGGCCTTTAATCCAAACACTCAGGAAGCAGAGGCAAGTGTATCTCTGTGAGTTCAAAGCCAGCCTGGTCTACAAAGTGAGCCTAGGACAGCCAAGGATACAGAGAGAAACCCTGTCTCTCTCTCACTAACAAAAAAAAGAAAGAAAGAATGAATGAAATAGGGGTTACAATTAAGAATGGACATAGAATTAAAGCAGATGCTGTAAGAGACCAGAACCTACAATGAACGGGCTTATTAAATGGATGGGGTGAGGGTATAGAAGTATTCTAAATAAACTAGAATTTTCATACATTTCAGGTGAGACTGCATTGAAACTTTTTTGGAGAGCTACTCTCTTTCTACAAACACCATCATTAGAAAGTTCCTATCAACAGTTCTTTCTTTTCTGTATTTTTACAAAGGGGAAGAGGAGGTCAGTCTTTGGTAGTGGCTTCCCTCAACACAACAAAGATTTTACTTAGCATTTCTTCCTTTTGGAATAGATTTGTGTCCCCACCATTTTCTTGGTGAATTTATGGTCTCCTTTGTTCTTGGAGACATCAAGTAGGTCCATTGTGTGCTGCTTTATCAGGCAAAGATACATACCTCTCTGATCAGTTACTGTTTAAAGTTGATATACTTGTCTTCATTATCTTGTAGCCCTTTTTGAAGCCAAGGTGATGGATAGATGGATGGCACAGAAACATGCCTGCTCCTTTCCAATGTCTGCTATCATAGAAGCCAAGTCTGTTTTTTTTAAAAAAATAATAAACAGGACTTAAACATAGGGTATTAGTTAAAAAAAATTAGCTTTATTAGTTAAAAAATAATTAGTCACTCACTAAATACATCGTTGTTAAGAATATATAATGAGACCACCTCAAAAGGCCTTCTGTGTATCTTAGGTTGTACAGAAAACTTATTGTATAACTGTACCACGGGGAAGGAGGGAGTAGTTCCATTCAGCAGATTTCCAATTCAAGGCATGAACCACCGTTCTGTAATGTTGGAATTAATGTCTCAAGGATTCTTTCACTAGTGCCTTTTCATTTTTGCCTTAAAAATCAAATTAATACATTTGTATTAATTCAAACCTTATTGAAGCACTCCGAGTTGCAAATCAATACCCTCCATCCCCAATCATTTTACTCTCCAATTTCATTCTATTCCCAGACCAATAGCTGTTAACAGGGTCATTTCCCACCAGGTCATTTTTATTTGTATACATTTACAAATGTAAATCCTCTACAGATTCCTCCAATCACAGTGCCAACTCACCTAATACAAAGGAGAAATGTTTGAGTGGGAGTACTATGCGCCTAAAGTGTTTTGCAGATTTGCACTGCGGTTCTCATTCCTTTCTCTGACCCTCCACAATGGGTTCTTATCTTGCTCTCTTATCCCTCACTCTCAATTCCTTAATTTTTAAAATGTATACCATTTCATTGTAGAGGAATCAAATCCCAGTTCCTTAGTGATCCTACTATCCTCTAAGGTTGCCTTCATTGGGCCATTAATAGTAGCTCCCGCAAGGTCTCCGGTAGGTGACCAGAATATACTACCAGGGGAGCAAGAGCGCCCCCTCAAGGGACAGAGGCGGGGCTTATCGCGTGGTAGGAGGAGCCTTAAAATCAGTGTGAGCGAGCCGCAGGGGGTGGGGGGAGCATTTATAAACCGAGGTCGAGGGAGGGGGTTGGGGTGGGGGGGGGAACAGGATTGCTACTGGCATCAGATCCTGCACGCTGTTGTTGCAGGCCTCGCTGAGCCCCTGCGGCTGAGGTGAGCGTCGTACCCTCCTCCCCGCTTCTTGGGCTTGAGAGACGGGCTGATTTAGATTTCCCGAGGTAGGGGGTAGTTCCCACGGGATCCACCTCCGAGGCTCCAAGGTGGCAGCCTTAGAGAGCCTTAGGGAAAGGTTGCTGAAGGGGCCGAGCGGCAGCAGCAACCTTCCTTGAACCCCTCCTCCTCTCCCCTCCCCCAGACCTCAGCGGCCTCCAGCAGAGAGCTAGCTGCATCTTTGGGGACTGCAGGGCAGCTGGGGAAGCAGCGAACAGCGCGCGTGACAGTGGCCAACAGTGGGGATGCGAGGTACCGGCAATTAGCCCTGGCCAAGTGGCCCTAGAGAGGGAGTAAAGGCGGTGCCTTCGGTTTTCCTCTTAAGGTTGTGGAAAAGGCGGCCTCGAGGAAAAGGAAGGTGAGGGGCGAGCAGGCAGGCTTCATGGTTACTACTAGACGCACACACGCGCGTGCGCGCACACGCGCGCATGCTCATAATATATATGTGTGTGTGTTCTGGTATGTATGAACTGGACACACATTTTTGTCTTATTGCTTTAATTTTTTAAAACAGTATGTCTTATAGATCTTAGTATCAGGGAATCCGACTTTGTTCTATTTTTATATTGCTGCATTGTATGCCTGGACTACTGTTTCTTTAACCGTTTCTTGACTGTTGTACACTAGCTTGTTTTCTTTGGGGGGTGGGGGGTTATCGCAAGTAGTGCAGTAATGAATGGGTTTGTGTATGTTTCGTGCACATGCATGAGGGTATTCCTGTGGGGGAAATTCTTCGAGAAGTAATTGCTGAATCAAAAATTGTATGCATTTCGAATTTTAACAGATTTGTCTAAATTCCCTTCCCCAAAGGCCATTATAATTTACAATCTCCAGTGTAATACAAGATAACCCTATTTTTCCCTAGCAGTGCCTACATGAATTGTTACTGTTTATATTTTTACAGTTATAGAGTAAAAAATCACGTCGTTGCTTTCATTTGCATTTTGCTGCTTATTACTATATATTTGATCATATTTTTATTTTTCTCATTACAAAAGTGAATAGTGAGATATGGACACTCTTTCTATATATAAGCAATGGACATTTTGAAAATTTAATACTAAAAAGCCCTACTCTAAATACCTAGAAAAATAAAAATATCTGGTAGTAAACTATAAAACTTTGAGGAGCATTTGCATAAATGGGGAAGGAATATCATGCTTCTGAATAGGAAGATTCAATTTTATAGTGATGTTCATTTTTCTATATTGATTTATACAGTTCATGCAATTCCAATAAATTAAGTTTTTGGAACTTGACGATTCTAAAGTTTATGATGGGGGATGGCTAAAAATAGACGATAAATTGTTTTTAAAGATAACTAAAGGTGGGGGATACTGTACTCTGAAGGAAGCATGTTTAAATTAGAATAGGCAGAACAATGCATTAGAATGGATAAAGCCCACAAATGGGCCAGGCTGTATCCTAGGATATATTGGAGAAACATTGTTGGTTAGACATGGAAAAACTGCCATATTAAAATGTTTAAGCACCTACCTCCCCACCCCGAGCTTGAATTTGCTTTTGAGGGCAGACTCCTTTGTTTGGAGAAAACCACTTTATTGGGTGTTTTGGTAATGCAAAGGTACAGCTTCGGTAATTAAAACTGGTGACTTGGGAGATAAAACTAATGATGTGAGCCTTTACTTAGATTAAGATGGATTCAGGTTAGCCTGCAGTGCGGCGAAGGAAAAAGCATGGATATTAGAGGTCTTTACATTTTTTTCCCCAATGTTATGAGCAAAAACTGTTGTGTCATTGTTTTCATTTGCATTTATGTGTTTATTGTGATATTGAACATCTTTTTTTGTGTTAGTTAAGGATAGCATGTTATTCTTCGAGGCAGGTAACAATGGATACTCATTTCTTCGCTTCCAGAATGGAGTTTGGCTAATTGGTACAGCCTGATGGAAGCGTGAGAATAGACAGGTTGACTTTTTAAATTTTCCTCAAGCACTAGACAGGCTATAGACACCTAAATCGGGGGCGGAGGTAGTTTTCAAGACATGGCCGAGATTTGGCGCTGAGCTGTGTCATCGCGATGTTTGGTACCAAGCTCCGCAGTGGGTCGAAAACCTCGTGGTAAGCGAGATCACTAAAGGACGAGAGCTTCCTCCCTTTCCCCGAAAAACTCCCAGTCATTTTCACGAAGCCCCGCCTTTCTCCTTTTTAGGAGCGTGCACCCGGTCTCGCGAGATCTCCTGTTTCCTAAAGGCGAGGCGCGGGCGGCATTCTGCAGTGAATTACGAACGTCTCGCCGAGGCTGAATGTAATATCGCGATAGTTCTCACAGCGCATGCGGGAGCCGGCGGCGGCATATTGGCTCCACCCCTTAGTGCTCCGTGAGGTTGTGCGTCATTTGCTTTTCGCTTCGCGTGGGGTAAGAGTGGAGCTGTAGCGATTTCGGATCTGGTGAAAGGAGAGGTCTGGGGCGGGCTGGGGTTCAGTTTTTCCTGGTCCGGTGGAGGTTCTTCTGGGATCACGCGAAGGCAGCCAAGGTTGGCTACTGAGTGCAGGAGCTGCGGAGGCAAAAGCAGCGTCTTCTAGTGGTGCTGTTCTTAGCCGGTGAGTTCTCGCGGGAGCAGGGTTACGTCCTCGTGGGATTCGCCAGCGGTGGCGGAGATAACTTGGAAGTGGGGGGGCCAGTTACTAGGGTCGGCTTGCCTGTTAAGATGGCGGCGGAGGCTGATGTCTTTCTTGCTAGTACATGGTACCAAGGGGTTAGCTATCCACGTTTGTGACGCTTCTACCAGACGTTAAGGAGATGACGCATGGTGGAACGTCGTGGTGCCGGTAAATCCTTCCTGAGCTGAAGACCATACTGTTTCTTACCGGCTAAGGACACAATTTCTTCGGCCTTAGCCGCGTGTGGGCCTGCTTTTGCCCCACCAACCGCTCACGCCTCCGTTTTTGTCGGCGCAGTGGGCGGGTTGGGAAGTGTGGGAGGGAGTCGATAGTTATTGGGTAGTGGGCTGGGGATTAGGTTAAAAGGTGGAAGAGGGGACGCGCTGAAGACTGGTCTCATCATTTTTCTGCGCTTGCTGCTCAGCCTTTGCGACGACCTATATGAACCACTAGTTTTCTTGAGTCGAGGTGGGCTCTACTTCCCCAGCTCCCATGGGTTTTGAGCTAAGGTTTGAGGGGTTAGTTTGTAGTCACTAGAGTACTCCTTCCCCTCCCCAAATACTATCTCCCTGTCAAATCTCTCAGCTACGTGGATATTGGGATACATTATTTGGGGAGGGAGGGTAGAAAATTTCCCTATTCTCCCTACGCCTAATTTAGAGCCTAGCCTGAATCATCTAGCCTGTCCCATCTCCTTCCATGCTTTTGGCGCAGATGTTAACAGAGCCTATCTTGTTTCCATCTTTGTGGATGGAGCCATAGAAACCTTCCATTTTCTTAGGTCCTCTTTATTCGTAACGCGGGGTCAGGATACTGGTTTCTTCAACTTTGAAAGCTTTGATACCATTCTTGGGCAGAACAATAAATGGGTCAGTGGTTGGATAATTGCAGTCTTAGTGGTCTTGTTCCCTCCCTCCACCAAACTTTCTGTGTTTCCAGCCCCTTCCACTCTACAAACCCTGGGACCCGCCCCCTTTCCTGTTTCTGTACTCTGTTGATCTGTGGCTATCTTTTTGTTATTTTTGTTACTGTTAGCCATATTTAAGTACTTGTCACTTCTTTCTCCTAACAATTCTCCCTCAACCGCTCTTCCTCCCATCCCAAAAGAACTGAATTCCCTAGTGAGGTGTCAGACCTCCAGTACATTTTTCTTCCACCACGTGTGTTTTACCCCTTAAACAGTCACACTTTTTAAATTTACTTACTTTCCCCTCACATAACCTGTTAGAGACAATTCCCTATCGTGTGTTTCCTTTGTAGATAACGTGATTTGAATTACTTCTTTTAGCACCAGTGTTGCATAGATTGAGGAGATGCCAACATTCCCCATTCATGGGAAGCAGCTGGGTGTAGAAAATATTGTTTGCTTCCAGTTCACATTGAACTCATGACCTTGGGCAAATTACTTTTCAGATTCAGTTCATCTGTATAACAAGGATAGCAATGCTTACCTTAAAGGTTTGTTTCTGGAATTAGTGAGAAAATTTGTAAAATGCCTGCCTCATAGAAACACAATAAATTTGGGTACCTTTTAAATGTGAGAATATATTGGTAGACTTTTTGTCATATGCTACCTTTATAGCCTGGGAAAAGTTAGTTATTTTTTTTAATTGTTAATTTAAGCTGTAAATTTTTTCGTTTAGGAATAATACCTATCCACTCCTATCTGCTTTGTGTTTTTTCCTTATGAACCACTTTGAACAGTGGCTCATGATATTTGAATACATTCCCACTCTTTGAAGCTTTTATTAGAGTAAGACCGAGTGAAAAATTCTCTTGGAATGACCACCAGCTGTGTTTCTGTCATGAACCACACCCAGGTGTTCTACCTTTTGGAAGTGAGTGCCTCATCTCTTGCCTACTCATTTCTCCAACTCCTTCAAAGACAATCTGTCCTGTCCTTGACCCCACAAAAGTAATGAAATTTAATGCTATACCATTGTGTAGTGTTAAAGAGAATTTCTTTTAGATAGGTTTCAGATGTTTTTATTTCTTTGTCTTTATCTCATTTATTTAGACCCTCTGGGGCCAGTATGTAGGCTTGTTTGGCATCATTTTATTTGAGCAGGATAATACATATAGGCAAGGCATTAGGAAGGTTGATTTAACCAAATCCCAGCATTTTCCTCCAAAGGCAACCACAGCTGTCTCTTTGATAAACTACCTCCTGTTGTGCTTTTGCCATTTTATATTTTGTAACATATTTTGATTTGGGAGTAGTTTTCCTTACTGTTAATATTTTTGTTAGATCAATACTAGATAGTGTTTTTTTCCCCTAAGTATGTTGGTTGGATGACAAGGTTGAAATAGGAATATGTTGGCAAAAGAAGTACACTGTCATTGAAATTTTACAGTGGCATCTGATAAAACAGGATCGGATGAATGGGGAGGAGGTCCCCCCTATAGTGGACTTGGAAAGGGGCATGGTGGAGATGAGGGGGGGAGGGTGGGATTGGGAGGGAATGAGGGAGCGGGACATGGCTGGGATACAGAGTTAATAAAATGTAACTGATAAGAAAAAAATAAAATTAAAAAATATCTTTCAAAAATAAATTAAAGGTTGCTAAGAAATCTCTAAAAAAAGAGAAATTTTACAGTGGCTAACCGTCTGATAATAACTATATGTAGATTTCAGTTTTGAGCTTCAGGGTTTGAGTTGGAAGTGCTGTAGGTAAATGAATTTCCTCTTTCATTGGAAGATAGGTCACTTTCCTTTGAGATTCTTGTCTTGGTGCCTTTTACAATGGGTTAAGTAATAATCAACCAATTAACTTTTGTCCTTGAGCATTATCGTAAATCTGGGAATGATGATCTGGGCATGACCCAAAAGGTTTAATTTATTCTAGGAAGATTTCTGAGAAGAGAGGGAGTGACAGTACCAAATGAAAACTTTGTCTAAAATTCATTGACAAAGTTCAACCTGAATTTCCAGGATGTTTATCGTTTGTCTCCTAGTATAGCCAAAAAGCACCTATGAAAGTGAAAAATAATTTTAATCTATACAGCTTTCTTTTTTAAGAAAAACACGCCTTTTCCTTAGTATCAGTTTGTTAAACATGCTATCTTTTTGTTTGAAACAGTTTTCAGGGGTATTATCTAAGTGTCATTAGAAACATTATACAGCTCTTGGTTTCTGGGTTCTTTAGTTACTGCTCAAAGCAGGTCCCAAAAATGCATATTGTCATTCAAGAGCTATTGCTTCAAAAATAACTGATTGTGTTTATTGATATAATTGTTAACTACCCATTTCTAATAAATACATACTTCTTTCTCTCCTCATCCCTTTTATTTTATAGGTCCTCCAGGAGCCTGACCTGAGTGGCTTTATTAGTGCTTCAGTGGAATAAACCAGCAGAACAGAACTTGGTCAGGAAGTTATAGGAAGCTCTTGCAGCAGATTTCCCACCAGGATGACTATGATTGGTTGTGATTTTAGGTTAGTTTTCTTTAGATCTTTATGGGTGGTATTTGTAATTTATATCTTGCAATGGAGATGGGCGGGAATTTCCATTTTGTGCTTGTGCTACTTTGGTTCCATTGTGTGTTTTTTTTTCTTGATTGTTTTTTTGTTACATTTTAGTGGATGGAGCTCATTACTGAAAGGGAAAAGGAACTGTTTAAATTTATACTGTCAGTACATGATTTTTAAGTTTATTTACAAATTTTTAAACATACTAAACTGAGTAGTATGACGTCCCCTCACTCAGGTACTTTTAACATTTATTAACTTTAACCTTTCTAGTTCTATCCTTTGGCATTTTCTTTCCCATAGAATTACTTTGAAATGAACCTCTCCTGTCATGTTATTTTATCTATACAAATTAGATACATTGAGAAAGTTCTTGACAGTATAACTGTAATTTTCACAATTGAAAATTTAAAAGTAGAAATTACACTAGTTTTAAATTTTCCTTTATATTTTGTTTTATTTATAGTTTGTTTGAACCAGGGTCCAGAGAAAAGTCCATTTACCAAATAGTTTATATAGACTTTAAATCTATTTTAAACATTGTCTTGTTTTTTTTCCAATTTGTTTTTTAAATTGTCTTGCATTTTCCTCATATTTGAAAATTACAACACATAGTGATGTCTAACCCATTCTTGTTAAAGACCCTAGAGAACCTATTATGATTGGACAATGGTAGTAATCTCTTACATTCCAGTTGGAGTTGATACTGCTGGCCTAGTCCGTATATTAAAATAGCTAGTCATGGGTTCCTTTTTCTATGGCATTTTGATTTGATACTTGATTTTAGTTCTATGTCCTGGTCCCACTGTGTTCCACTGAAATACAGGCCTTCTGGAAGAAAAAGCTAATGTTTTCTAGATAATGACCTGTTGTAAGGTGGTTTTTTTTTTTTTTTTTTCAATCTGTATTTGCAATATTCTTAGGTAGTTTTGTTTTTTATGCTCTGTTTTGGTGTTATCCTAGCTTTTTTGATCCTGAACTTTGCTATTAACCGGTTGATGAATTATGCTGGCCACTGCACAGTTCTTGAAATCCCAATAAAAGTTTTTGAGGGCTTTGTTACTTTCAGCTTTTACACTCAATTGTAGTATTGATTGTCCTAGGATTGTACTTTTTATTTCATTTGGAAATAATTTCCCCCTACGTAAGTTCCTGTAAATAGTTTGTTTCTCCCTTCTGCCCCCTTTCTTTGTTTAATTATTATGCTTATGCAATGTTAGCCATTCTGGGTCTGTACTATGCTCTTTCTGTGGTCAAACGAGAAAATGAGAGTTGGACACATAGCCTCCAGCCAGCCTCATATACAAATGTGGGCAAATTAAGTGTTCTTCTACCTGGCTTTAAAATATTAAGAATTGTATGTAAAAAGGGCAGAAAGTGGAAAAGTCATGAATGTAAAATGTTGATATATATAAATATGATTATGGGCTCACCAGTGAGGAGTTCAGGTGTTTCTGCTCTGTGTTTATTATTGGAGGAATAAGCTCTTATTTGAAAATTGATTAAATATTAAATAAAGGATTTCTTGGGGATTCTAGCAGTTTTATGGTTTCAACAGAAAAAAAAAATAACCATGTTGGATATAGTGATTAAATATTTACACTTCAATTCTCTAGTTTAAACAAAATCACTTAGACTTAAACTAGTACAGAGTTGTGCACAGTGGGCATTTCAATATTTGAATCACCCTCTTTTTAACACTGAAAGTTCACAGTGGAAACAGTGTTGGCTTGTTCTCCTTTTGTTGTGTGTTTTTTACTACCAGTTCAAAGTATCATTGAAATGCCAAACTTGGTTGCTTTAAAAATATTTGCCCTTCACACATTGCCTCTTATGGACAATCTTGATTTTAAGTTGTTAAATCTGTTGTGTAGTTGTGACCATGTTGGGCTGCTTTGCAGTGATCTCAGAGGTAGACCCAAAGGCAGACAGTTCACAAGTGCTTGTGCTTTTATGGTTTTCTTGTATTGTTTTTTTGACCCCTTTCTTCAATGACTGGTTACCAAATGTTTATATATGTTAATGTCATGGATAACTCAGCTCTTAAGATTCTCTGGAAGCTTTTTAGTTGATGTGTCATAGAGGTTGAGTTTGTAAAACTTGATGTACTTGTTGACCATCTTGGTTTTCTGGTTATAAAAATGCTTTCAAAGGAGTGGCTGCATAAAACAAGTTTGAGGTGTTAACCTGATAATTTTCAACTTTGCGTTTCCTTAAAAGGTTTTCATCACTTATCTTTTAGAATCATAATGGTGACACAGTGGTTTCACAGAATGTTTGAATTTGTTTCACTTTTATGAAGTATTGTCAAATGGAAGTTGTAGATCTGATTCAGCTGATTGAGCTAGATAATGTGAAATTTTTTTCAACCTGGATACTTTGTTCATATAATTTTAAATGTTGTAAGCAGTTTTACTTTTTCAGTACTGGTAAATAAAAGGTACTAAAAGTAAAAAGTGGAGGGAGGACTTAAATTCTTTTCATGATTTAAAATTAAAAGATTTGGGGGTAGAGAAATAGCTTACCAGTTAAGAGTACTTCCTGCTCTTTCAGAGGACCCAGGAGTCTTTCTGACTCCCACTTGGTGGCACACTAACATATAAAATTCCATTTCCAAGGAATGGAATAACTTTTTGACCTTTCAGTGAACCAGTCACATACATAGTGCACATATGTGCAAAATACTCATACACATAAAAGAAATAATTCCAAAAAAAAAAACCCTTAAAGTTTTCTAAATGTAGACAGACTGCTATGAGTTAGCACAACTTAGGTTTTAAGTTCTTATAATTACATATATTTTATTTGGTGTGTACTTATGTTTTGGAACAGTTTTTAAAGATAGCTTTCATGGTGGTTATTTGCTAAATTTATTTGCCTATCTTTTATTGAGGCATATTTTGTTTTTTGCTGTTATTTCCCCATATACTTGCTTTCCCCACATCCCAAGCTGGCTTTGAATGTTTGTGTACAGATAACTCTCTTGTTTTAGCCCGGAGTGGCTGAAACTAAAGATATGTGTCACTGGTGGAAGCTTTCCTTTCACAGATTGTTGTACAGTATGCTGCAAATTGAATTTTTACTGGTGTAAAGATTTATTTACAATGTTTAAGAGTATTTCCTCAGTTCAAGTTTTGACACTGTTTTTTACCTGCTGTATCTTTTTCTTACCTGCTGAATCTTATACAAAGTAACCTCTTTATGCTATACTGTAGTTGTTCCTCTATAAAGTACTGATTATTACCACATGGGATTTTGGATAAATTGAATGGAGTTAATGCATGAATCATACTTAAAACAGTGGCTCTGAAACTTTAGGGAACATCAGAATCATCTAGAGGATTTATTAAAACATTGCTGCATCCCCAATTTCTGATTCCATAATTTGAGGGGGAATAGATTTTGCATTTGTGGGTTTTCAGATGATAGTGGTGCTAATGGTTAGAAACACTATTTGCAGTGTTTGTAGTATTCGTAGTTGATGCAGAATGTTAGCTATTACTGTCTCTAGATACAAAATGAAACACTTCACTCTTAGTTGTATTTAGTATCACCTTCAACTCAAATAATTCATGTGTATAGAGTGCATTTTGGTCCCAGCTTCATGTTTCCACATTATTCCTCATATATTCCACATCATGTTTCAGATTCATTAAAAAATGAATTTGAGAAAAAAATGAGCTTGAGTATTGTTGTTCATATGTGTACAGGTGTGGAACCATCCACTAGAGCATGTGCAGCTTATCAATGGCTACTTTCCCAAAGAAAAATGACTGTCCTTCTCCCAGTAGCCATCAGCTGCCAGTAGCTCCTCAGCTAAGGGTAGGCCTTGGTGTCTCTCCCCTATCCATGCAGGAATTTTGATTGTTTACCTGTACAGAGAGGTAATCACAGCTGCTTGAGTTTATGCATGCAATGGTCATGCCATATCCAGAAGGCATTATTTTATAGCATACCTTCCTGTACTGTGGCTTTTACATCAATGTGCCTCCTTTTCCTAAATATTTCTCAGCATTGGGGGCAGGGTTGATAAGATTTCTCATTTAGGGCTGAACACTCAGTCACTTATTTTTAGTCTGTATTAACTTTTGGTCACTGTAAAAAGAAGCTTCTATGACTAAGATTGAGAACAGTTTATTTAGTATTGTCTTCAGCTAAAAGCAGTTTTGAAAGCCTCTGTTGCAAGGATTCTCAAAATATAGGCCCAGATCAGTGTTTTATTTCCTGCATATTGGTAGCTGGGTCCAGTGGTGTTATAAAATTCAAGTTCATTACCTTTGGCAAACATTGAAGGTTGTGTTCATTATGACATTGTTTTGATGATGTGAATTTTTAAAATTCATATAATCTTTGAGGACAGTGAAGTCATGATGTTTCAATGCTGGTATTTTGTTTTCTCCTGATAGCTAGCATTTTATTGTGTTTCCCTTATTTTTATTTGGTTGCTCAGAGACAGTTGATGTAGAAAGGGCAGGATGAGCAAACACATAGTTGTTATATCTTAAAAAACTAGTGTGTGTGTAAGACATAGATTAGCTTCAAGTGTCATTCTTCAGCTGTTCAGTCACATTTCTTATTGTTGCTTTTGAGATACAATATTCTCTGCCTTCCCAATGCTATCATTATGCTTATAAACACCTAGTTGGTTTTGTTTGTTTTGTTTTAAATGGGTTCTGGAAATCAGATCGTCGTGCTTGCAAGTAAGCATATTACTTATTGAGCTGTCTTCTCAGTTCTCTTGTCTATTTTTTTTTTATGTTAGAGGTATTTTTTTATTTTTATTAATTACACTTTATTCCCTTTGTATCTCCCCTCCCAAATCCCTCCTTCCGGCACCCTTTTCCACCCATGCCCCTCCCCAAGTCCACTGATAGGGGAGGTCTTTTTTATTTTAATTTTTATTAATTACACTTTATTCACTTTGTATCCTCCCACCCCGTAAAACTCTTCCTCCTCTCCTCCCAGTTCCACCGTCCCTCCCCCTTCTCCAGGCATGCCCTTCCCCAAGTCCACTGATAGGGGAGGTCTTCCTCTCCTTCCTTCGGATCCTAGTCTATCAGGTCTCATCAGGACTGGCTGCATTGTCTTCCTCTGTGGCCTGGTAAGGCTGAACCCCTCCTCAGGGGGAGGTGATCAAAGAACAGGCCAATCAGACTATGTCAGAGACAGTTCCTGCTCCCATTACTATGGAACCCACTTGGACACTGAGCTGCCATGGACTACATCTGTGCAGGGGTTTTTAAATACAGCTTTATTTTTAAAAATGTATTTAGTGTATGCTGTATACAGGTATCCATGGAGGCCACAAAATGGTTATCAGATCCTTTGGAGCTGTAACTATAAGCCATTTTGGTTCTTGTAACAAAATTGCAGTTCTCTTGAAAAGCAGGAAGCTCTCTTAATCATTGAGCCTTCTCTCTAGCCCCCAAAGACAACCTTTGATATAATGATTTCCTTCCCTGCCAGCTTCAGAAGGTTATGTAAATCTGTGTAATGTGGTACTCATGGATATAAATATTTTTGATGATAGTGTTTTGGAGACAAGGTTTCTCTGTAGATGGCTGTCCTAGAGCCTATTCTGTAGACCGGGCTAGCCTTGAAGTCTAAGAAATCTGGAAGGGCATGTGTTACCCACCTTCAGGCTTAAGCTAATATTTTGAAATTCAAATTGTTCATCTTCTAGCTAGGAGGATTCTATAATATTATAAAGTTGGTTCTTGATTCTTCTTTGCACAAACCGTAATATCTTTGGTAGTTTCTTTGTTATTGGTATGTCATAATGTTCCAGGTTTCTTGTGCATTTCTGCCCCAAAGCTGGAATCAGATAATGTGATAAGATAAAAGGTAAGGTTGAAGGAAATTTTCTCTTTGCCGTGGTAGTACTGGGTTTTGTATTCTGGCTCCATTTTCTCGTTTCACTTTATCTTCCAGGGTTGCTTCTTTATTGTCCCTAATCCCCTCCCCTTTGTTAATAGGAAATTTTTACTAGAATTTAAGTGGAAATGTTTGAAAAATATTGATAAAAGTATAAGACAAGGATTTCAGGCAGTTCTAGATTTGGGGGTTTTCATTTTATAGTTGGGGTAAGTAAACCTTTTGTTTCAGCTATGGAAATACTTTCTTTATGTGGTTATTGGAATCAGTTTTGTAGTGGTATATACTACATTGGTTGCCATTATCTCCCCTTTTCTATAGCTCTTTACTGTTCACTGTTTTTGTATTCAAGGTTCTGCTAAAACCTTATTAGTCTGTAATGAGTCATTGCAACAGTAATCATTTTCACCAGCATCAGTAAAGTTAGAAGAGTTACTGAACATTAACTCATTTAAAACCATTTATTTACTATCTAAAGTACCGTGTATGATTCAGTAAGTGGCAGTTCTTGATTTTTTTTAACTGTTTGGTGCAGTCTGGCCTTAGCCTTCTGAATGTTAGAATTTCAGCTCTGTTCATTTTAAAGTAATGTAAGATTTTCAGTTTCATTCTTGAATCTTGCCTCTCTTCATTTAGTTGAATAAGCATAGGCGTCCTAACTCTTGTGTGCTTCCTCAGCCTTTAAGACTGCTGATAGGTTGTGAAATCCTGTAATTGGCTTCTATGAGTACCAGGTAATAACAACAAGATTTGGACCAAGGTTCAAGTTTACAGTGGCACATGGCAATTGCTATTACAGTACTAGTTTATAGTCTTTGGGTAGACTGTATCTGGTCTGAGGTCTTTGTCCAATTTTGAACTGCCTTCTTCCCACTTTCTTCCTCCCCTGTTATTTCTATCTGTTCTCCTTAAAATGTATATATATAGAGAGAGACTCATCCAGTTGTTGGTAATCAAGTATATAAAGAAACATTAGTATACAAATTAATATTTAAATGTGCCTAGAATATTTTACTAAATTTATATTACCTATAAAAAGCGTATCAAAAATCCTACACATTTGTGTACATATTGTGTATATGTGTTTGTGTCTATACCCATACATAGAATAATTTTAAATGTGTTCTATAGCCTTTAAGTACCATAATACTGCAATTATAGAGTTCTGTACAATGATAGGGCCATTATAATTTGTGTAAAATAAATAGGTAATGGCTTTGTCACTTAGGGCAAATTGAGTCAGTTTCTTCACCCTTTAAATGAAGGCAATATCTATGCAACAGATTTTCTTGAGGACATACTCATTGCTGCCACATAGTAGGGATACAAAGATAAGCAACAGATTGCTGGCAAGATGGTTCAACAGTTTAAAGGCAACTGCCATCAAGTCTGAGTTTTATTCTAGGGACCCACATGGTGGAAGGAAAGAACCAAGTCTTGCAATTTGTCCTCTGACTTTCCCATGTGCACTCTGGCATACTCAAACCCACACACCTATATAGAGCACACAAAATAAAGAAAAATTTAGTTTATAAAGATAAGTAGTACAAATGGAGAGCTTGGAGGGAGATTTGTAAATCATCTTGAAAAGCTAGTACGAATAGTGCGAGGAAGGAGCAGAATGTTATAGCAATTTTTAGAGGTGCTTTGGAGAATACAACATGGAATATTGGAGGATTAAACAAGTGTCTTAGTTATTTTTTCTATTACTATGAAGAGACAACATGGCCAAGGCAACTTACAGAAGACTGTTGAGGCTTACAGTTTACATGACTACCGTGGTGGAGAGCATGACAGCAGGCAGGCAGGTATGCATGGTTAAAGAACATTAGCTGAGAGCTAATGAAAGCTCAAAGCCTGACCTCAGTGACACACTTCCTTTAACAAGGCTACACCTCCTAATTCTTTCCCAAATAGGTTAACCAACTGAGGACCATACATTCAAATACATGAACCTATGGCAGCCATACTCATTGAAACCACCACAGCAAAGTGTATGTAAAGATGGGTTGTGAGCTCAAAAATATTTAAGATGCAGTTCTGTGAGCTGGATTTTATGACTTCCTTAAAAGGTAGTAATATTTACCTGAGATAAAGTGCCCTGAACATAATGTTTTTGGTCCTTTTCTTATATCTGAGTCAATTTTAGGAAAATCAAGAAAATGTACAGTCGCTCCACAAAACCTAATCACCATGCTTTTTAGTGTGTTAACATCATGGTTATAAGGTTAATAGTTAAAGGATAAGAAAACAGTTTATTAGAAAATTTAAAGACAGGCTTTTCTTAGAATAGAAAACTAAAAATGTTAATAACAAGAAGATACTCAAACTAAGAATAAGAAATACAAACTAAAATGACTTTTTTTAAAAATCCTTAGATTCTCAAAAACAATTTAATACCATGAAGTCATAACAAGAAGTAAAAGGGAGAACCTGGTCTTAAAACAGTGTTTATAGGTGGTATTGTACAAAATCTACTATTAAGTAATTTAACATTTATATAGCATTTAAAGTTTTATAAAATCATTCAGTAAGAATGCATTGAGAATGGGCCTTTTGTTTTTGTGCTTTTTTTTTTTTTTAATAGTTACTTGTTTGAAAACACTACTGCTTTTTTGTTTGTTTAGTTTTGTTTCTTCTGCTTTTTGAGATAGTCTCTACATAGCCCTGGCTGTCCTACTGTAGAACAGGCTGCCCTTGAACTCAGAGATCCTCTCTGGGATCAAAGGTGCATACCACCACACCCACATCTGCTAGTGATTTAACCACACAGTGATAAAGAAGAGATAAGTTCTCATAGCTTTTGAAATGCCATCACTCAGCTTAATTTGGCTTACAGTGTATTCTCTTAAAACTTTTCTTTAAGCCAGTGCAGTCTAAACATTTGTGTGTGTGTGTGTCTCAGTATGATTTAGAAATATTTAGAAACATTTATTAGTGGATGTATGTGTGATTTCAGGGGGAAAGCACATGTTTTGTGGTCAGAGGACAACTTGAAACATTCTCTGTATACCTATACATGGGTTCTGAGAAATCTTAACTCAGGTTGCTGGACTAGTGTTACAAGTTCATTTATCTACTAAGCAATCTCAACCTCCAAAAATGTTCCATTTAAGTTGGACTAAAGATGTGTTAATCTGGGTTTGTTCCCCAGTACTGTATATGTTTCTAGGTCATATGAAGTCAGGATGAAGTCTCATTAAAATATCTCATTTAAAACTACAGTAGTTTAATATTATAAACATCCAACACACATTCGTATTTGCTCAGGGATCCTGAAACACTATTTAGCCATTTCCTCCAAATCAGTGTATAAATAGTTAGTTATTTATTTTGTAATATGCTGGAGATGGAGCCCAGGGCCTCGCACATACAAGGTCTGTGCTCTACCACCTTCATCTCAAGTGTTATCTTTTTCTTCACTGATTTTGAACTTTATTTTATTATGTTTATGTGTAGGTACCTGCTTGTGTGTTCAGGGAGGGAGCAGGACGGTATTTTCCCATGAACCATCTTAGCACAGAAATGATATTTCAAATGTTGCTGTTCCATTGACCTCTTGGGTCTGTGATACTGTGCATCTTTCTATAGCATTTTAATGGATGCATTATGTTCTGATGCATATATGAGTCCTATTTTCTTGTATTCATACCTTTGTTACAGTTTTCGTTATATTAGTGCACAGACATTTGCTAACTAGTGTTGAATGAACTTAAAAAGGATAGAAACATCGTAATAAATCTTAATGGACTTAATTTATTCCTTTAAGAAATTTCTAAAACCAGAATGCAAAAATTTAAGCCGGGTGGTGATAATAGGCGCCTTTAATACCAGCACTCAGGAGACAGAGTCAGGTGGATCTCTAAGTTCTAGGCCAGTCTGGTCTACAGAGTAAGTTCCAGGACAGCCAGGGAAACCATCTTAAAAAATAAAAAAGGAAAAAAAAATAAGGTTTTTTTATACTTATAGCTTGAATGCTGCTTAGAAAGACCATCTTTTTTAGTATGCTATGTTTAGCATATGATCTATGATGATTTAGATTAGTGTACCACCTTGTGGTGAGCCTTGATAAACTTGTAAGAGAGCGTAAACCTGGCTATAGCTAGTATTGGTGCTATGAAAACGGTTCTCTCCATACCTTTATCAGCTGGTATGTTTTTACAGGGGCAAGCTTCTGGAGTTCCTTAAGACTTTTGCCCGTTCTGGATTCCAGGTCTCTGCTCCTCCCTTGTATAATTTGAAGACAGCCTTTAAAACAATTCAAGCCGAGGGTTAGCTCAGTGCCATTGTCATGTGAAACCATGGATTTAGTCCCCAGCCTTGTGTTTTAAGAAATGGTAGTGGAGATTTCACTTGACAACAATCTTTTATGGCAAACATTTAGATATTTGAAGGTTAAGAGAGGAGTAGATTGGATCCTGAGGGGAAAAGCGAGGTATGGGGAGGGACTGAGAAGAGAAGAGGGACAACTTTAGTTGAGGTATAATAGATGAGAGAAGAATAAAATAATTTTTAAAAATTAAAAATAATATCACTTTAGATCTACCTCTAGAAGATCTACCTCTAGAAGACAGTATAGTTTCTGTTTGTGCTTTATTTTGAGAAGCTATCTCATGTAACCCAAAAACTCACTGTATAGTTGTTAAGAATGCATTCTGTAGTGGAAGATGACATTAACGTTCTGAAATTTCAGGCATGTGCTACCAGATCTGGCTTTGATACATGATGCAAGACTAATTTGTTTTTGCTGGTGGTAGAGATTAGCGATGGATTACAGATACAGAAATTTACATTGCCTACTAATAGTGAAAGATTTTATTAGTGAGTAGCAATCTTTGCAGACATCTACTTTAGGATGCTTACATAACAGTGAAATTCCTCTAATAGTGCATGTTTTACATTTCTGTTACGTGATTCATGACTGCACCAGGAGCTTTTAAATAGAAGAATCTTTTCCATATCCCAACAGAAAAGTTGGAACAGAGAATTTACTATCCATATCGGGGCTTATTTTATGGAACCCACCCCCTCCCACTTAGGGGTAATAACTTGGCCATAATATTTATATAGTGGTGTAATGGGGAACCAAGCACAAACAGTCCAGTATTCTGCCTGGTTTCCTGCATTGTGCTGTAGGTTTCCTTCAAGCAATTTGCTTCTATTTCTAAATGTGCCACCAGGTGTCATCTGTGAAAGTACAGAATGAATAGTCTCATTGGGGAAAATTTTAACAAAAGAAACTGAAGAAAAAGGCAGGATTCCAAAGAAAGCTCCCCCTTCTGACTTAAATTCCAGTATGTGTTTAATTTGTAGCCTTTAAAAATAATTTTTATTAGTTCTTTGAGAATTTCATACAGTGTAATTTGAATATCTTCATTATTGTCCTTATCTGGGATAGCCTAATTTGCCTATTTTTAAGAGTGTTTTTGTTGGTTTGGTTTTAGGAGGAGTTTTGTTTTAACAGTCTCACTCTAGCCGACGCTGACCTGGAACTGTGTAACCCAAGCTAGCCTCAGTCCTACTGCTTTAATTTCCCTAATGTTTGGATTTCAGACATGAGCTACCACAGCCAACTCGTGTGTATGTTTTCACACATATATGTGGATACTATATGCCAATAAATGTGAATGAATCCTCTTCATAAAACTTTTTAATTAATGTTTTCTGAACTGGGAATGTAGCTTATTAGTGGAGCATTTCTTTTGCCCTAAGCACTGAAAAAGAAAATGTTTCTAAACCTAATTTTTTTCTCAACTGTTTTAAATTGTGAAGTGATATTTTGATACTTAGGAAAAAATGTATATGTCAGATGAACTTTGTTTTCACAGATTCTTTTGAGCATATTTATTTTTTGAGAAATTTTTGTTCATTTGATCATTTGATTTTTTTTTTTTTGTTTCTAGATTTGGTAGTATTAATCACTGTCAGATGAATAGTAGGTAGTTTCTCCCATTCTTTAAGGTGTTTTATTTACACTAATAATTCCCTTTGCTGTGTAGAAACTGTTTAATTTCATGTGATTCTTATTATATCTAGAGTATTGGTTGACTCCATTTTTTATGACCACATTGCACTTAAACTATTTTTTTTTTAAGATTTATTTATTATGTATGTAGTGGTCTGTCTACATGTACACCTGCACTCCAGAAGAGGGCACCAGGCCTCATTATAGATGATTGTGAGCCACCATGTGGTTGCTGGGAGTTGAACTCAGGCCCTTTGGAAGAGCAGTCAGTATTCTTAACCTCTGAGCTATCTCTCCAGCCCCTCACTTAAACTATTAATGTACTATAATCATTTTTGGTTGTTGATACATAGTTGGCCCTGAATTAGAGGGAATACCAGTTGAGATTTTTGGTTTTGCATTTATATATGTGTAAGTAAATATGTTTGTTCTATTTTTAAGTGTATGTGTATTTTGCTTGCAAATATATTTGTGACTTGTTTGTGCCTGGGCCTGTGGAGATCAGAAAAGATGTTAGATTCTCTGGTAATGAGCCACCATGTGGGTGCTGAGAATTGAACTTGGATCTGGAGAAGGCAGTGCTCCTAACCAATGAGCCATTTCTCTGAGCCCAGTGTGTTATTTTTAAAGTTTTATTTTGGTGGTGGAATATAAGGTACAATACTTGCCTAGCAAGTATGAGGTCTTGAATTCAACCTTTATGCCTTCCCAAAAGGATTTGGTACCTCTTTTATCAATGAACTAATTTGATCCACAATAAAATCTTGTAAAGTCAAGGTTATTTTCATCATTACTTTTCAGTAAAAGAGTTTGTAGTCATACTGATAACTAATGTACATAATTTCTGTGATGAAACTGTACAGTAGAATCTTTGTTTCAGGGTATTCTAAGTTTGTTTGAACACACTGATAATAGTAGAGATCCAGGTAAAATCTTTGATTAAGTCATACAACCTATTATTTAGTAGGCTACTTAACTTTTGGAGAAATAATGAAGATTTAATTTGAGAATAAGACTAGAGTCTCTTCAATTTGATTATTATCAAAGTAGATTTTAACTTAGTTAATACCAGCACCTAAGTCTACCAGTTTGGACGTTAGTAGATACTCAAGTTAATGTTATCCTTCATATGTAATTTATAGAAAGGTTGAAAAGAACCAGATCCTTTTCTTTTTTCTTTTGATGATGTCTGCACACTAATTTTCATTTATAGACTATCTGGCATAAAGATTGTTGCTCCTGAATTGATCTGGTACAGAAAGAAATACAACAAATAAGTGTTTATCTTATTTTTTGCCATGCAGTTTTATGAAGAAGTCTTTTATCTTACAGAGGTTACTGTGGCTCAGGTGTGTTAAGACCTCCCAAGAAAGGACTTGGCAAAGCTTTAAAAATGGTATTTTACAGACAAGCCTTTCTAGTATGGTGTTGTGCTTTTTGTTTTTTATTTCCTCTTTTTTCCCTTCTCCCCCCAGCCCCCGTTTATGTAATTATAGCCTGATCCTAGCCTCCTTCCTCCTCTCCTCTCTTCCCAGTCCCATCCTTGCTCCCCTCCCACCTCTCATCCCCCCCCCCCCTTTGCTTCTCAGAGAAAGGGAAGACTCCAAGGGGTACCAACCCACCCTGGCACCTCAAATCTCAGCAGGACAAAACTTATCTTCACACATTGAGGCCTGATAAGGGAGCCCAGTTAGGGGTAAGGGATCCTAAAGCAGGCAAGAGATTGCTGCTGCAATTGCTAGGGGACCCACATGATGACCAAGGTGCATATATGCTACATACATGTAGGGCCTAAGTCTATCCCATGCATGCTCTTTGGTTGGTGGTTCAGTCTCTGTGAGCCCCCATGGGCCCAGGTTAGTTGACTCTGTAGGTCTTCTTGTGGTGTCCTTGACCCCTCTGGCTCCCTCTATCCTTCCTTCCACTCTTCCACAAGACTCCCTGAGCTTGGCCTTTTGTTTGCCTGTGGGTCTCTGTATCTGTTTCCATCAGCTGCTGGATGAAGCCTCTCAGAAGACAGTTATGCTAAGGTCCTGTCTACAAGCATAGCAGAGTATCATAGTATCATTAATAGTGTCAGGGGTTCCACTCTCCCATGGGTGGGTCTCAAGCTAGGCTGGTCATTGGTTTGCCATTCCCTTAATGCCTGTTTCATCTTTATCCCTACACTTGTAGGCAAGGCATTTTACTTTTGCTTCCCATCAAGGAGTGTTCCTCCACTTCAGAAAGAAAACTCATAAAGAAAGACATATGTAGAAGCAGATAAATTAATCACACAGCTCTCTTCTTCCCATTTTTTGTCAGAATATATTAAGATAAATAAAACTTAGCTTTTAAGAAATATATGAAACACTACACTACCATTTTAGATTATACTTGTGCTTTTTTTTAATATTTTTTCTTGAGAATAAAGGATCTAGAGGGTTTTTTCCCAGGTATACATAATTTAATTCCCCATATATATATATGTGTTCATCTTTAGAAATGTTAACTTGTTTTCCTTTAAACCCAGGGAGATGGGAAAGGAGCTTAAGTAATACAAAAGGAATAGAATTCTCTTTCTTATATTGTTTTTATTATATATGACAGCAACCTATGATATGTCTGTGGTTCATAAATAAAAGGGTTATTATACAAGTGAAAACATTCTCAATGATTAAAGAAAGCAGTGTCTTAGCTTTCTTTAGGATTGTTCAAGTCTTTTAAAGAAGCAAATGAGGGAATGGGAAGATGTCTCAGTAAATTGCTTTCTGTGGTGTGTCTGTGTGCATACTGCTTTGCAAATGTAATCTCTGAAAAATCCAGTGTAGGTGGCTCAATCAGTGAGTTGTATGTGTATACACTGTTTTGTACAAATTTAATTCCCGAAAAATCTAGTCCCTTCCCCTTTTTGTTTGCAATGCTGGGGGGGTCAGGGCCTTTGCGCATGCTCAGTAAAAGCTCTCACTGGCTACATACACTATATCCTTTAATTTTTTTTGAAGGGCATGATTGTAAGACTGAGCAGGGTATACTTAATGTATTTAGGTATATGTATATGTGTGTAAATATATATATGTGTTGTGTATATGTATAAATGAAAAGGACAATGAATTTGAAAGAAGATGTATGAATTGAAAGGAAGGGTGTCTGGGAAGGTTTGGAGGGAGATAAAAGGAAGAGGAGATTCGTCATTAAACCTTATCCCCCAAAATTTAGTAAATAAATATAATGAAGCTTTAAAAGGCAACAGTATCTATGATTGACCTTAAAAAGATTGTTGGTTTGTAATTGTTTTTCTTTTTGCTTTTGTGTACTAACATAATTGCCTTTATGTTACTATTGCCTCTAATCTTTTTTTAATTGTTTGCATTTCTATAATCTGGCGATCTAATAGTACCCATGTTAGTGTCTACATACAGTTGTCTACATACAGTGTTTTCATAACCATGTCAAATGGAGAAAATGAAGCTTAAAGCATTTTTAATCCTGTGATAGTTTCTATGCAGGTGACTATGATGCAAAGATACGGTACAGACCCAGTCACACACATCTTCTGAGGAAAATGTCAGGTAGAATGGTATGTGGGTTGAGGGTATAAATGGAAACAATTAAAGGCTTCACTTTTCCCCTGGGAGAAGTGTCTCAGCCTCATAGAGAGGAGGTAACATTTAAGCTGAACTTTGAGGGATACTGAAAGTCTTTAGTGTTAGGGAAGCTTAACAAGGTCAAAGCATGAAAGGAATATTATGTAACTATATGTTGCCAGTAAGAGAGAGAGGGGCGGGTCTTGGGTGCTGTTTTAGTATTTTGTATACTTAAATTTAGAGATTTAGGAAGATTGCTCTGGTAATAATGCAAGGATAGAATTGGAGATCGGGCAGGATAGAGCCTTATTTTAGCGTTCCTTTTTGTTTTAAATTTAGGGTACTTTTAAAGTGTGGAGATAGTACAATGAATACCCATGTGCCTATTACCTAGCTACTAAGTTACCAGTATGTAGCTGCTGTGTTATTTATTTATACCCTACTCCCTCCTTTGATCATTTTGAAGCAGGTTCCTAAGTCAGGCATGGACTGGCAAAGCAAATATAGCAGCTTTCAGAATTGGCCTTTGCAGCCAAATCAAAATTCAAACGGAAAAAAAGGAGAGAAAATTCAAAAGGAAAAGAAAAAGCATTATCTATGCATTCAAAGAGTGCTTGGGAAAAGTCCTCATCTACATTTTTTATGAATGATATTCTCTGTGGCCAGAGTTGGTGGTAAAGATCTTTTATATAATGTTAAGTCTCAAAAGTCTTACATCTAGTTTTTAAGATCAGTCTTTTCTTCATCCTTGCCCATTTCTAAAAGAAAATTAAGATATCACCCTTTAAACTACTATTCTTTATTCAAATTTCAGAAACTCGTCTTCAAAAAACAAGCAAGCAAGCAAAATAGCCCATATCTAATAAGTGAATTTCACCACAGACAAGTCAATGAGTTCAGGAAAATATTTTAATCTGTCAGAAATCAAGTTACTTAAAAATTAACTCACTTCCCCTGAAACTCCTTTTAGAAACTAAAAATACCTGGTTATACAAATACCTAACTCAGTTCTGAGGTGGACTATCATACATTTTTTTAAGCTGTATTTCATCTTACTGCCATTTTGTGGTAAGATTTAGCCGAGCAATCTTTCCAGTACAGGACAGTCATTTTATGTAGGTGAGGGTAGGGATGCTAGTGCCTGTAATAGGGGCCCGGGGTGATGTTGGTACTTTGAACTAAGTCTGATGAGAATTGGTAACTCAGATGGCATCTCTAGCACATTTTCTGTTTAGTTGCCTTGCCCAGCAACACATCTAAACAGAAACTGAGACTCAAGGCAAGCAATGGGTGGAGCATATGAGCCTTGAGTGGGGGGAAGGATAAAATGACCCCGAGGGGACAGAAGCTCCACAAGAAGACGAAGGTCCCAACTAACCTGGGCCCAGAGGGACCTGAGGAGACTGAAGCACCAACCAAGGACTGTGCATGGAATGGACTTAGACCCTCTACACATATATACCCAATGGGCAGCCTAGCCTCCATGTGGATCCCCCAGAAAGGGGATGGGGTCTGTCTCCGAAGTGATCACTGTTGGATGCTTTTCAATCACTTCACCCTTGTGTGGCTGCCTTACCAGGATACTGTGAAAAGGAAAGTATACAGTCCTAATGAAACTGGATGTGCTGTGATGGGTTTGGGAGCAGTGTTCTCCCTTTTCTGAGGGGCCGGGTGGGGGGAAGGGGATAGGAGGAGGAAGGCTACAATTGAGAAGTAAAGTGAATAACTAAATTTTAAAAAATGGAAAAAAAAAACATTCTGTGTGTATGTTATTATTTTTTAGAATCATTAAGTATGTGAGCTTGGCACATGTGAGCTTGGTAATTCTGCTCATAGCATTTCTTAAATACAGGGTATTGTTTGGCTTATGATGAACACTAAGTAAGTATTCTCCCCTCTGTTGGAATTGATGTTGCAAGGAAACTTCTATCTTTGATTACTTTTTAACTATTAATATTTGTTTCAGTTGAATGATAGAAACCAGACTATCAGTTCACTGACAATAAGGAACTTCATTTTGTTTGTTCATTTATGTTTTGTTTCCTAGTGCATGGGAGTGTGGGGGTGTGGGTGTGGATGTGTGTGTAAGCATGTACCAGATGCTCACACTTGGGACTTGAGACCTGAGATTTACAGGTCTTTGTGCTACTACCAGTACCTTCTAGATATCTAAAATCTGGTATTGGCAGCAGAAGCACTCCAACTAAACTGCTTCTATGACCCACCCTTGGATATGGTTACCTAGCTTCCTTAAATTCTACTATTTTCTGAATGTGGATCTAGGCTCCTGTCAGTTCTGTGAGCTACTAGCAATTTATTGGAAGAGTAGTCACTCTTCTAAATTAACTGGCTTTTATGTTGTTCCAGACACTTGACTAATGTGTCTATAGTCAAAACAGTTTTAATTAGAGCCAGATGCTTATTTCTGGGACAATTTACCAGTGACCTCATCTACATTTCTTGGCAAACAACAGTAAAGTGGTCATTATATGTTTATCTTAGTGTGTAAGTTATTTGGTGCTTTGTGCTTTGGGAGACTTTTTTTTAAGACTTTACTTTTTAAAGTAGTTAATCAAATAGCAGTTTAACAGGATTGGCATGTATCTTTAATTCCAACACTTGGGAGGCATGTGGGTCTCTTAAGTTCCAGGCTAGTCAAGGTTACATAGAGAAACCCTGCTCAAAAAATTTTTTTTGAGTAGAAGGCATGGAAATTTGTAATACCTTGTTTCCATCTATGCAGATGATTTTACATTATCAACATTCCTTCACCAGAATGGCATATTTGTTACAGTTAATGAATCTACATTGATAAGTTGGCATACGAAGATGATAGTTTACATTTGGTTTCATCCTTGGCATTAGAAACTTTGGGGGCTTGAAATGCAGTTTATAGTAGCATGTATTGAACATATTATATAGCATAATTTCACTGTCTTATAAATCTTTTGTACTCTGTTAACTAACTCCTGGCAGTCACTGGTCTTTTTTTTTTTTTTTTTTTACATCTCTATAGTATATTTTCCCAGAATACCATATAGTTAGATTAGTATGGTATGTTTATAGCCTGTTTTTCAGATTAACTTTTTCTTTTGTTTGTTTTTGAGATGGTCTTACTATGTAATTCTTGCTGTCCTGAAACTCACTGTGTAGACCATGCTGGCCCCACGGAGATCTTTCTGCTTCTGCCTCCTAAGTGCTAAGATTAAATGTGTATGCCTCTATGCCTGGCCTTTTAGATTGAGTAAGAATTTTCTATGTCTGTTTCTAAATAGCTCATTTAGTACTAAATACTCCAGTGTCTGATATACCAAAGAATAGTTGCTTCCAAATTTTGACATTTACAAATTAAACTATAGAGTTGTATGCCAGTATTTATGTTGAGGTAAAATTTCAACTCCTTTGGGGAAAACACCAAGGAATACAAATATGATGTCATATCTTATGAGTATGTTTAGTTGTGTAAAGGCATTTTAGCCCTCTTCCAGGTAATCTATGGGAGTTCTTGTTCTACATCCTTGCGAACACTTGATGATGTCAATGTTCTGGGTTTGGTCATTGTAGCAGATCTGTAGTGAGATCTCATTGCTGATTATCAACAGTCTCTTGCAGTGTAGCATCTTTTCGTTAGTTAATTTTCTATCTGTGTATCTTCTCTGGTGAGGTATCTGTTAAAAGTTTCATTGGTTTATTTTTGACTTTCTGGTCTTGTGTATTTTGGATAATTGTTCTCTATATGTTTTTTTCTCTGTCTTCTGGTACTTTGGATTGAACCAAGCAAGCACGTTACCTGTGAGCCATGCCCCAGCTACCTTGATGCCTTTAGCAAATAGTTTCTCTAGTCTAACTTTCTTTTTTTTTTTTTTCTATTTAAAAGAAAGTACAGTATATTTTTTATTTTTTATTTTTGCTTTCTTACATGGTACCCTTGGATATAATCATCACCAAAACCTGTATCATCTAACTTTTTTACTGTTCTCTTCTTGGAGAGAGAAGTATTAGTTTACATTTTACAGATAGGTCTGGGATCCATTTTGAATTGACTTTTCTGAAGAATGTATTGTTGAGACAGGGTTTCTCTGTATAGCCTTGGCTGTCCTGGATTCGCTTTTTAGACCAGGCTGGCCTTGAACTCACAGCAATCTACCTGTCTCTGCCTCCCTGAGTGCTGGTACTACAGGCGTGTTCCACCTTTCCCAGCTCACTCTCCAAAGTACTATGATTATAGGTATGTACTACCATGCCCAACCTAGTCTGGATTTTTTCTTTTTCACGTATGTATACAGCTATTCCAGCACCTTTTTTTTTTTTTTTTTGGGTAAACACCCTCATGCATGTATTGCCTTTGCTTCTTTGTCAAGGATAAGTTGACCAAAATTATATGGGGCTATTTTGGGGTTCTTATTTTCTGTTCCGTTGATTTGTTTGTTCATCTGACTAGTACAAAACCTTATTACTGTGGGTATGTATTGAGTCTTGAAGTGGTGTTGTGCTGGGTTCTCGTTTTTGGCCTCCATATAAACTTGAAAATCAGTTTGTCAGTATTCACAATGTAATTTGATGAGATTTTAGTTGGGGTTGCCTTGAATATGTAGGCCCACTTAGAAAAAACTAACACCTCTTTTTCTTCTTTGAGACGGAGTTTCTGTGTGTAGTCCTGGCTATCCTAGAACTCACTTTGTAGATCAGTCTGGCCTCTACCTAACCTAACAGAGATCTGCCTGAGTCTGCCTCCTGATTGCTGGGATCAAAGGTTTGTGCACCGCTGCCCAGGCAGTAAATCTGAGACAGGGTTTTTCTGTGTAGTCCTGGCCATAGTAGAACTCACTCTGTAGACTAGGCTGGCCTTGAATGCAGAGATTCTGCCTGCCTCTGCCCATCAAGTGCTGAATTAAAGGTGTTGTGTCAGCACTGCCCAGCTAAGAACTGACTTGATAGTATTGATTTATTTAGCTTTGGTTTTGATTTCTTTCATCAGTGATCTGAAGTTCCCCTCATAGAGCTTGAACATATAGTGATACATTGATCGTTAAGTATTTTAGATGGTAATATAAATAGTATTCATTTCAAATCCAGTTGTTCATTGTGGTATATGTAAAAGTAGCTCTGGTAGTCAACCTTGTACTGTGGACATTTCAGGAGGGAGTCTGTATTTGTGGCCATTGAGTGTATCTCTTGGATTTTCTACATAGGTGAAGTGATAGGATACATTTTCCTTCCAAATCTGTATATTTTTTATTTTGGACCTCCCTTAATATTATATACATTCAATGTCCATCCATTCCCAAATTTTATGGTTTTTATTTTTCTTTAGCACTGAAGTCCATTTTATATATGTATCAGATTTTCATTATCCATTCATGTGTTGATGGACATCTAAGTTAGTTCCATTTCCTTGCTATAGTAAATAAAACAACAGACATGGATGTGCAAATATCGCTTATGGTAGGATGGTTATATGTCTTAGAGTAGAGTAGCTGGGTCGTTTGGTAGTTCTATTTTTAAGTTTTTGAAGCAGCCTAAAGTTGGTTTTTCATACTGGTTATATTAATTTGCACTCTGACCAGCACTGGATAATTTTTCTGTCTTTTTTTTCCTCTGTCTTCTGGTACTTGGGAATGAATAAGGATCCCTCTTTCATGGTTTCCTTTCCTATAAACAGCTGTTTTCATTGAGTGAGGTGGTATGACAAAATAGTTTTTATTTTTATTTCCTTGATGACTAGGATGTTTAAAATGTTTAAAATTGTTTCTTTTGTAAACTGTCTACTCAATTCATTACTCATTGATTGAAAGTTGTATTTGCTTAGTATTTAATTTATGCAGTTCTCTGTAAATCTGGATATAAACCTATTGTCTGAAGTATAATTTTTTTAAGATTTATTAATTATTTATACAGCATTCTGCCTGCATGTGTGCCTGCACACCAGAGAGGGCACCAGATCTCATTATAGATGGTCATGAGCCACAGTGTGCTTGCTAGGAGTTGAATTCAGGACCCTTGGAAGAATAGCCAGTGCTCTTAACCTCTGAGCCATCTCTCTAGCCCTGAAGTATAATTTATAACGATTTTCTCCCACTTTGTGGGCTGTCATTGTGTTTTCTTGATAGTTTTGTTTGCTGTATAGAAACTTTGTAATTAGATATTTTCCCTTACTCTGCTCTTGAAATACTACTCAGAGATTTACCTACGGCGAGTGCCCAGAAGAGTATTTCCTGTTTCTGTCTGACTGTGTGAGAGTTTGAGGGGTTAAGGTCTTTGGTTAATTTGTAATTGATTAATGCACAAGGTGAAAGATAGGAATCCAATTTTATCTGGTTTATTTTGTGTATCACTCTTCAGTTTAGTTATTAATCTGTTCTCTAATCTTTATTATTTCTTGCCATTTACTATCTTTGGGATTGGCAGTCTTGAGAGCCTTGATATACTTCTTAGATTATTTATTTGACATCTCTCACTTTTTAATGTGAGTGTTATACGTTTTCCTCTTAGGACTGCCTTGGCTGTGTCCTGAAGGGATCTAACCTAGTAGGTTGTTCTCATTTTCATTTGTCTCTAGGAATTTTTAAATTTCTTCTCATGATTCTTGGATGACTCACTGTTACTTAAAAAATATATTATCTAGTCCCCAAATATTTTTGTAGTTTCTCTTGTTGAAATCTTTTATTTCATTATGATCTAAGGAGACACAAGGAATTACCTTGGCTTTGTTTTTTTTTTTTTTTTTTTTTTGAGACTTTCTTTTATGATAGGATCAGTTTTGGAGGTTCACATGTACTGCTGAGAAAATGCATATTCCCTGCCTGTTAGGTGAAATATTCTACATGTATATGTTAAGTTGATCCCTCTGAAATTTCTTTGACTGTTTTCATTTCAGAAGACCTATGTAAATGAGTGGTGTGTTTACTGACATTCCTCACTATTATTGTGCTTGGACCTATGTGGGTTTTTAAAATGCCTTTTGATGTTTATGAAATTAGTGGCTCCCATTATGCGGCATAAAATTATCTTGATGAATTGTTCCCTTTATTTATACGTAGTCTCCCTTTTTGTCTCTAATTTTGAATTGGAGTCTACTTTATCTGATAAAATTGTAACTACATCTGGTTTATGGTTTCCATTTGCTTGTTCGTTTGTGTTTGTCCTTTGATAGGAGTTTGGGATTATCATTGCTAGCTAAGGGTTTCTTAGAGACAATATAATGCTTCTTGTGTTTTAATTCAGTCCATTAGTCTATTTCTTTTTAATAATGAGTTGAGACAAGGTTATTATAGGGAGGGATTTACTAATTCTTACAGATGTGTTAGGGGATCTGTTTTACTGGATTATTGGTAGTTTTCTTTCATAGTAGTTTTGGGAATTAGCTGGTCATGGTTGTTTGTTTCCTAAGACTGACTTATTTCATCGGTTTCTTTCATAGATTTGTACACTTTCATGTGTTCTCATAAAGGGAAGGCTATTGTTTTGTTCCTCCTCCCTGTATAATTTTCCATTAAGAATTTCTGAAGTGCGAGCTAGGTTGTTGATTGCCATAGTTGGTGTTTGCCTTGAACTATCTTTATTTCTTTATCATTTTCATGAAGATATAACATTCTTGGTTCACAACTATTTACCTTCAGAGTTTGAAATAACTTGATTTCGTGTTTTTTGTTTTGTTTTGGCTTTTATGATTGCTAAGGAAAAGTCTGGGATATTTCTGATGTTTCTGCCTTTGTTGACATTTTTTCTCATGTTACTTCTAGTATTTACTTGGTATTTTTGACATCCTGATTATGATGTGTCATAAGAGTTTCTTCTTTGGTCATGCCTATGTGGATTTTTATATGTCTTATGTGTATAGACGTCTACTTACATAATGCTAGTATTTTGTCTCTGTTCCATTCGATTTTATGTACTCCTTCTACACCTGAATTCTTATATTTGACCTCTTGAGTGTATCTGGACATTTTTGGAAATATCATTCATGATCCTTAATTTATTTTTATTATTTCCCCTGAAATTTATTCTTCTGTGTGGTTGTACTTGTTAATGAAGGTATCTCTTGTGACCATCTCCTTTAATTTTAAGTATTTTTCTTTTGTTTTTTCAGTGATTCAGTTTCTTTGCTGAATTTTCCATATATAAAATACATATAATATAGTTATATATACAATATAATAATATATAATTTCCTCCAATTTCCAAACTGTTTAACTCACTTTGTAGACTATCTTGTTAATGTCTTAGGAAATTTTCCTTAATTTATGCATCTGTTTAAAACTTCTTTATGATCATTGATTTTTTTTTTTTTTTAAGTAAGACTGAAGTCTTTCTCAGACATCTCAGCTATTTCTACAATTTTGGATTCCCTTATAGGGGAGTTGGTTGGTTGTATAATTTTTTTTCACATCTTTCTTGAGTTGAATGGTCTTTCAGCTTTGATTGTCCCTTCTGAGTATCTCTGGATATTTTGTTTTCTATAATTTGTCATGCATGAAGTTCAGCTATGGAGACTGGTGAACTTGAGTGTTCATTTGTCAAATGGAGTCACTGAGGCTATCCTGTCTTGCCTGTGTGTCTGCACGACCAAAGGTGGGGTTGCAGCCAGAGCATCAAAGTAGCTAGATGGAATAAAAAGACTCCTTGGATTCTATGAACCTGTTGGGCAAATACCAAATATTAGACTCACTGTGGTCTGTTTTCTGTATTGGGGCTGTGGGTAGAACTACAAGACCTCTGGACCACAGGAGTATAGACGTCCCAGTCCTTCAGTGAGGTGACTGCTGGAACCTCAGAAGTCAAAATCCAAGATCCACACTGCCCCTTGAGACTACTGGAGTAAAACTTTAGTCTCTCAGGGATCCTTGGAGCCACTGGGGCTGGATACCCAGTCATATAGTCTTTTCTGGTCCCTTTGGAATCAGAGGTCTGAACTTGTGGTTCTTCCTAAGCCTGGTTCCATCCTGCACTCCTGAGGGTTCCGTCATAGCTACCAAATGGGAGAGAATAGATCCCTGGGGCACCAAGGTTCAGGTTAGCCCAGGATGCCAGGCAAGCACTCCACCGACAAGAAGCCACAGGGAAGTCACGTGGTAGAGCTTTCAAAGCAGTCTGCTTATAAGAGCATGGGGTAGAGTCTTGGACCAGTCTGACAGGCCACCAAGGTAGGCAGCTAGGAAGGACAACTTCAAGGTGACTGGAGAGGCAAACAACATTGAGAATTCTTTATATAATATATTCTAAGTAATGTACATGGTTTGCAATTATTTTCTCCCAATAGGCTTTTATATACATTTTATGTTTAAGTCTGGAACATTTTCTGTTAATTTTATAAAAATTTAATTAAATGGATTTGTGCATGTGTGTGGCCATGTGCATTTGAGTTCAGGTTCCTGTGGTGTTTAGAAGAGGGCTTTGATCCCTTTGAGATGGAGTTATATGTAGTTGTGAACCATCTGAAGTGGGTGCTAAGAATTGAACTTGGGTCTTCTGCAAGAGCAGTACAACTTGCCAAGCCATTTCTCTAGCCTCTTGAATTAATTTATATAAGCTATGACACTCAGGTCATAGAGTATCAACTGTATTATGAATGTCTTCTTGTTCTGACCACTTTTTTGTTTTGTTGTGTTATTTTGGAGAAAAGGTTTTTCTGTGTAGCCTTGGCTGTCCTTGACTGGCTTTGTAGACCAGGCTGGTCTTGAACTTATAGACATGCACTGTGACCAACTTGTTCTGACAACTTTTATTGACATGTTTCCTTGAGAGTACTTGGGTGTATTTGAATTCGTATATCTGGTTTTAAAAATCTTATTTCATTGATACACTTCCCTGTTCCTCCTTAGTCTGCACTATTGGTGTGTGTCTGTGTTGTATACATACGTACATGTGCACTTGTATCTTAATATTGTGCAGGATGATGAAATAGTGTAGAATGGCAGAAATATTTGCTAAGGGTTTGGGAAATGATGACCAAAGAATACAAGATTTCTTTTTAGGAGAGTGAATTCCAGCAGTATTATATAACATTGTGAGAAAAGTTAATAGACATATGAAAATTGTTGAGAGTAGATTTTATATTTTTCACACCCCAAAAATGTAGGTTAATTAAATCTTTTAGCAATTCTACAAATTGTGTATAATTCAAAACCTGTTGGAAACCATAACTGACCCTGTGTAGAAATAATCTTGTCTCCAAAAATAGTGATTTACCCATGAGAACGGACAATCCCCCTTTCCTGATCTATTGGCAACTAAGGATTGTTGGGAGGCACATCATTTTTTTCTGGTCTAGTCACTGTGAAGTCGTTCTTGCTTCAGCAAGCAACCTCCCACCAGTGTTCTGACAAGAAACTTTAATTTCTGCTCATTGGGGCACACACAAAAAGAAGTAATGAAAGTAGGAGGGATCTTGCTGAGAAGAAGCAGGTTCGAAGCAGGAATGGGAGAGAGCAAGATTGGCATGGGTTGGGAATTGAAAAAAAAAAAAACTAAAATTTTAATGGAGCTGTGCGAACTGAGAAAAATAATTATTCTTGTTTTTAGTTTTCACAGTTATTTCCTATTGTCATTTCTTTGCTTTTCATATATACTTTGGAATAGTTCAGGTCTATTTTTGAGTCTTGCTGGGCTTGGAGTAGGAATATTATCAAACTTGTATGTTATTTTTAGGAGATTTGACATCTACTATGTTGAATCTTAAGGATAGCATGTGTGTGCATGCACATAGGTGTGCTTGCCAGTGAATATGTGTTTGAGATCAGAGTTCAGCTTTGAGTACCTTCCTCTATTGTTCTCCACCATATTTTTTAAGACAATCTCTGACTGAACCTGAGTTTTTCTGCTTTTGTTAGACTGGCTGACCACTGTGTCCCCAGGATCCACCTGTTTCTACCCCACCTACTCCAATCACTGTAGTTACAGCCTATCGCTGCTATGGTTGACTTTTATCATGGGTTCTGGGTAACTGAAGTCAACTCTTTATGCTTACATTGCAAGTGCTTTTATCACTAAATTGTCTGCCTGGCCCCTCTAGGAGGTGTTTTATAAATGTGGGATTTGTTTTTAAATGTAGATGATATTTTGTATAGAAATAGGGATAGTTGCATTTTCTGGTATGTGTACCTGTTACTTTCTTTTGTGTGGTATACTATTTGAGGGCTAGAATTTCTAACATTCTGTTTGAATAAAAGTGATATTATTCTGTTTGAATAATATTGATATTGTTCCCCATTCATTCTAAAGGGAAAGCATGCATCAGTTATTTGAGTTGTATAATGTTGGGGCTGATTGCTACTTCCTCTAGCAGAATACTTCTTGTAGCAGAAGCAGTTTAATTGCTTCTCTGCAAATAACTGCATCTCTCTAATAATGGCAATCTGGTTTTAGCTGTAAAATCTTTTGTAAGAAAAGAACAACAAAAAACCCAAGCCTTGAATTTAACTGTTTAAATTGCTCAGTATATGGGTTCTATTCCATGGTTTAAGATTGTTGGTCTCGTTTTAGGTATTTTGAAGTTGTTGGTAAGAGTTATCTTGTTCATTTGTGTTAGATGATAAGGTAGTTTTAAAGGGAATTTTTAGTTACATATTCTAAATATTATTAATTATAGAGGAATGTTGTTTAGTATTCCAATACTGTATTTAGGTGGTAAATATTCAAAGTGATGATATGCTGTTACTTTGATTTATATTTGTGTTAAAAATGACAGCCTCATAAATATTTAAATATTATGTGCCCATCATTAAAACAATAATTATGAACATCCTGAATATTTTTTACCAGTTCTTCCTAAATGCCCATTGGAATAGATTCAAGCAAAATAGGCCAGAAACTACCTAGAAAATATGTATGTGTTCTTGCATGGCTACCTTCTATAGTTAGTACTAGATCATTCTAAAGAGCCTGCATTCTACCTCTACTACTGTGCATGTGTCGTCTTTGATAATAGAAATGTTGTTTTCTTACCACACTTTGGTCAGTGTATCTTTTAGGACTTAATCTGTTACTAAAGATCCCAGGGATTACATGGGTCTGATCAGACTGTTACATACTCTTGGTCCTTCTGAGTTACGTGATCTTACTAATTTAGATTGTGTTCCAGAGTAGGTGTCTTACACATTGTTACACATTGTTTTCTAATTTTTTAAAGGACTGTCTTTGTTGTTATGATACAATTTATCTTACTGCTAAAAGGCACATTGCTAAAACCATCAGATGTAATCCTTGTGGTTAGCCATGAATTAACACTGGTGCAGGCCTGGAAAGGGTTTATTTTGGCTTATGCTACTACATCACGTAGTCCATCCTCAGGAGTCAGGGAAGGAACCCAAATAGAAACCTAGAGTCTTGAGCTGAACCAGAGACTATGGAGAGAAACATTTCACTGCCTTGCTCCTGCTGTTCTGCTCAGCCTTCTTTTTTATATATGCCAGTACCACCTGCCCAGGGATGTCACCATCTAGAGTGGGCTGGGCCTTCCACATCAGTCATTAAGAAAATCTACAGACGACAGGCAGCCTGGAGGCATTATGAATTGACATTTTGATTAATTTCCTTTCTCAAGTATTTTCTGTAGATATAGGTTTATATTTAGTTGCTTTTTGAGATAGCTCTGTTGCCCAACCTAACCTTGAATTCCTGTTGATCTTTCTGCTTCAGCCTGGGGTTGCAGATGTGAACCACTGCTTGATTTAATAGAGTTGCATTCCATGTTAAAACGTTTTTACTTAATCATGAACTTGAACTTCTCTGTTACATAATTATTTGCAATATTTTTAGCAGTTATACAGTCAGTTTAAAAACCAATGGAGGGCTGGAGAAATCGTAGTTACAACAAGCACTTGTTCCCAGTACCTATATGGTGGCTCACAACCATCTTTATCTCTAATTCCAGGAGAGCCAATGATTTCGGGTCTTGGGTCCCAGGCCTGCATGTGCTATACATATATGTGAGCAACACACACACATAAAATAAATAATAAAAATTTAAAACAGTTGTATTGGGATTTTTTTTTTTACTTCCTGAGTTTCCACTTTTACACAGTTACGCAATATAAATTAATGTGGTTAAATATTTGTGTACATCTTAAGACTTTGGTTAAATTCCCAGAAGTGGAATCACTGTCCACACCCCCCAGAATTAGAGACTTCTGGTGAGTTTTTCTATCCTGAGGTATCAAGAAACGTTGTATACTTAACTGTCAATAAAGGATTTGAAATCCCTATAAAAGGAGAGAAAAAAAAAAGCCTTTTTGTTTTGGCTTATTTTGGCATTAGGCTTATTGTGACAGAGTTTGTGGGCCAGCTGTATCTACAGACATTCTTTCCTTCTTCCTCTCATTTCTCTTTTCCTCTCCTTTCCTCTCCTTTCCTCTCCTCTCCTCTCCTCTCCCTCCACCCCTCTTTCTTCTAGGCAGTTTTTCTCTTGTGTCCCTCCCAAGTGCTAGGATTAAGGGTGTTTGCTACCACCACCTGACCAAAGATATTCTTTACCTTCTTCTATCTCATAGCCATATCCATGAATTAGCATGACATAACTCCAGTGTTTCTATAATAAGGTTTCTTGCATAGTGTTCATCCAATTTTTTTGTATGTTTTAGAATATAGAACTCTAGATTATATGCAACTTCATGTTCTCTTAACTTTGGGGATTTTCTTTTCAGATCTTAAAGCAGAAAATTGGAATCATGAAAGTAGACAGGACTAAACTGAAAAAGACACCTACTGAGGCTGTGAGTATCCAAGGTTGTTTTGCCCATTTTCTTCATTTCAGGAAGAAAAATCATTGTGACCAGTTCAACTGTTCTGATCTTCCAGATAAATATGCCCAGTTTATACAAAGTGTTACTACAGCGACTTTTGAGGCTAGGAGAAATAGATCTCTTGTAGAGTGTTTGTCCAGCATGCATGAGGCCTTGGGTTCCATTCTGAACACTACGAAAGAAAAAAGTACTACCTTGCCTTTTTAACTTCTTTTGATTAAAAGTTAGTAGCTAAGTGACCAGTGGAAAAGGAGTAGTGAACAGTACTCTGTAGATGTAGGTTCCTAAAATGGGCTCTCAGACTACAATATAAGAATTGAAAGACAGTATAACAATGGAAAAAGTAGATGTAGAGTCAAATTTGACTGTAGCTATTAAAATTCAGGCTTTTTTGATTGGTTTTTGGAAACAAAGGGTAAGTTCATAGACTTTTATTAGTTTTCTTTGTTTCATTTTGTATTTTGATGTTGGAATATGTTTATTACTAAATGTCATATATTGACCATATTAATTTTCTTATTGTATAGTTATAATTTGATTTTGATTTGTTTTTAGCGTCTAAATATTGATATCTGTAATATTTGAAAGTGAAGAATAAAAAGTCTTAAGGAATTAAGATTTAAAAAAATAAGACAGTGCCATCAGTGTAAGAATCTACTGATACGAGAATTGAAAATCAGGACAATCTAGAGTACATAAGAACTTAATAGAGGGATTATGTATTGTGGGAAAGAACAGTATTAGTCAATAAAATGTGCCAAGACAATTAATTTTGATTTTGGTGGGATGGTGTGGGGTACTGTTTTACTGAAGTACATAAATCATCAAGTCAGATATTTTTGAAAGAAATTATAGGAGAAGTAGAATATACAGGTGAATGTTTACCTTGTCTTAGGTGGGGATTGCCCTTCCAAGCATTAAAGCAAAGGACAAAAAACCAAAATGGAAATGTAAAATACCATATCCAAAATAAAAGGACACATGACAATAGCCATTCTAACAGGTATGAGGTAATATCTCATTATGATTTTGATTTGCATTTCCCTGATTATTAGTGATGTTGAGTACCTTTGTATGTGCCATTTGGCCATTTATATGTCTTTGGAAAAAGGTCTTTTCAAATTTCTTTGCCCACTTTAAAATTGGGTTATTTGTTTTTTGTTTTTTTTTTTCCGCTACAAAGTTTCTTAAATATTTTTTCCGCTACAAAGTTTCTTATATATTTTTTAAAGTAACCTCCAGAAGAATGAGAAGTGAAATAAGTTATCACAGAGGAACAAATGTTCCTCTAATATGGGGCATCTAAAATAGTCAAAGGTATGTAAGTAGGCAACAGAATGAATGGTGGTTATCAGGGGAGGGAAGGGTGAAATTGTTCTATGGCTATGTTTAATTTAGTTATACAAGTGAGTAAAAGCTGGGTGTGGTGGCCCATGCCTGTAATCCTATCACCTAGGAGACTGAGGCAAAAAGACCACAAGTTCAGGGGCAGCCTGGGGTACAAAGTGATATACCCCATTTGAAAAGAAAAAGGATTAAGTTCCAGAACTTTACAGTTACAGGTTAATTATTGTGTACTATTAAGAATTTTGTTGGGAATAAATTTCATGTCAATTGTACTTAACACACACACACATACATAAAGGGCCACAAGGAAACTTGGAACTGATGTTTTTCACCTGGAACGTGGTGATGGTGAAATGAGTGTATGTATCCATCTAAACTCACCAAATTATGCAAATTATGTGCTGTTTTGTATGCCACTTATTATCACAATTAAGCTCAGTTAGGTGGGGAGTCATGGGACATGACAAGGTGTAGAAAATATTTGTAACCCAGTGTAGTTAATATCTCTCATGCTAAGTTAATAGCAATGAATATCCCAATGACAAAATGGGCATAAAAACCTTTCAGAGAAGGAACAAAGTGAGTAAACTAGAAAGAATCGATTTTACAGGTGATCAGAGAAATGCAAATTTTATTTTTTATGCTAAGTGAATTGTAAGGCTCATATAGCCACACTTATCTAATTTCCTAGCTTCATAAGATTACTTAGAGTATAAAGTCACTGACTAGATGTGTTTTAAGGCTTGAATTGCCTATTTTACCGAAGCAATGTAGAACATTGCCCAGTTTCTCATACTGGTGTTAGTACTAGGTTTTATTTTTAAGAAATGTTTTTTTTTTAATTAGCATATTGGCAGCATTGCAAAGTATTTCCCCTCTAGCTTTGCAAAGTATTTCCCCCCTAGCTTTGATATCTGTGGAAACAAATTTTGTGTAAATCCTGGTCACTGGTATGAAGCTTTGATCTGACAGATGGCTTGCCTTTTCCTATGAGTGGAGACAGTCTCATTTGGTTTGCATTTATGTAGCAGAGAGGGGAAAGATACAGTAAGTCTTATGATTAGAAAACACAAGCACCTTAAATGATTTAAATGTGTGTCATAGATAAACCCTGTGAAAATTTTGGTTGGGGTGGGTCTACTACATCAAGAAAGGTTTTTTGGGCCCATGAGATGGCTCACCACATAAAAGCACTTACCATTTAAGCTCTATGAGCTCAGCCCTTAGAACCCAATAAGGTGAAGAAAACCAATTCTGCATGGTTGTCTTCTGACATCTGTACATATTTATTTTTTCTCTCCTCCTCCTTGCTGTCCACCTCTATCTCTTTCCCTCCCCCTTTCCTTCAACTGCTCCCTCTCTCATTAAACAATAATTTCCTCAGTCACAAGTCTAAGGGATGTTGGAACATTTCTTTGAAAACAAAAGGCAAGGGCTGGGTATGGTGGTACAAGCTTTTTAATCCTAGCACTTGGGAGGCCGAGGCAGGTGAATCTCTTTAATTCAAGACCGACTTGGTGTATATAGGGAGAACAAGGGGTATAGGGAGACCATGTCTCAGAAAGAAAGAGAAAAATGAGCCATTTGCTTTATTTTATATACACATAAAAAAAAGAGGAACCTGATACTTGAGTTTGGGAAGTAACATTTAAGTATCCTATTTCACTCTATTCCTTTGTAATCTCTAAAGCATTTAGTGGGCAACAATGAAATGCTGGTGAGGTTGAGGTCTAGAAGAATGGCAAAAGGGTCCAGCTTGCTATATTGCAAGTTTCCCTTGTGTGTGTATGGCTTGTTCAAGTAGACCCACGTATATCACATACGTGTGTTTGTTATAATGCCAAGCAGAGTCTTTTGGCAAGCCTGAGGTCAGTCATAGGCAAAATCTTAAGTTTAGCGAAGGGCATAATATATTTTACCTACAACTGTTTTGCATTCAAGCAGCTTCTGGTTCGAATACCATATACCATGGACATACCAAGTTATTATAAGACCCAAATATTAACAACAAAATGGGTATTACCTAAACTACAGAATCATAAAATTGAATTTTCTAAGTGTGCCATTAGAAATTTAAATAGCTATACTTTATACTAGATCCAAGTAAGTAGAGAAGAGATAGAAGAACTGTGTGAATGAGTGGTTCACATTTTCTGTTTTCTGTTATTCTGGTTCACTGTTTCTCCTACAGCAAATACTTAAAAAAAAAAAAAAAAAAAGAGGGAGAGGGGAGGTCAAGCCTGGTTTATTGAAGAATTTGATGCTAAGGGTTTTTCATACATTATACAAATTTGAGGTAGATCTAGTAAGGTTGAGAATTTGGCTTAAAGAAAACCGTCCTTTTAAAATATTATACTCAATAATAATATTTGGAGTTTCCTTTAGCTTTAGTTCTCACAACAGCATTGTTGGATATCTAGACAGTAACTTAACTCTAGATGGTAACTTATCTCTTGGATGAGGATGCTGAAATTCAAAGAAAAACTCACTTTAAATCTGAATCCCGTGTTCTTTGTTTAAATACTGAGACAGCATGCTCATTTCAAAACAAAACAAAACAAACAAACAAAAAACTATTGTGTGTACTTGGACTTACTCTTCAAGCCAGCTTATTAGGTTGTGTATTCCTGGTAAGTAAATGGACAGTAAGTAGGACTCACTTGTAATCAAACAGTTTAGTAATCATAAAACAAAAATCATCGAGTGTAGATTTGTTTGATTCCAAAGCCAGCTTTATTTCCATGGCACCATTTATAGAGTTAAACGAAAAGTGTTACTACTTTTCCCACCTGTTGTCCATTAATAGAATGCTTTCCAGTCTCAGTCCCTATACCATTTTCCTTTCCACTTTCAGAACCTTTATTATAAACTCTCAATCCACTCCTTGATACCTGATAAATGGTCCTGTTCACCAGTACAAGAGATCAGGAATGTATGGAAATGGGAACAACAAGTAAGAATGGAGTCTTAGTTTTACAAAGTTCAGAAGCTCTATGCTGTTTTCTAATTCAAGGTTTAATATTGTAGAAAAATAAACCGTTGCTAGCCTTTCCCTTTAACTGAATTTGTTCAGGATCTCTCTTTCTCTCTCTTTTTTCTTGTCCCCCCACCCCCGACTCATTATAACAATACCAGACATTCTGGTTACCTTTTAGACTATGTGGCAGATTAATTAATTCTACTTTTAGTGCTGCTTAGTTTTACTTTTGTTGTCATTGTACTGCTGAGTAGTTTGTCTACATATACAGGTTTATTCAGATCGAAACAAATGCATAGTGAATTGTTGGGAATGAAAAGTATTTTCTCATGAGGTTTCTATCATAACCCCAGGCGGTCTTATAATAAGCAAGAGTTGAATTGCTTTGTGGGTTTAAGGGTCACTTATCTCATTCTTCTTTGTTTCTCCCTCATTCTAAAACACCTTTTGTGAATACTTGTTTATTTTTCTTAGCCTGCAGACTGCAGAGCCTTAATAGACAAACTTAAAGTTTGTAATGATGAGCAACTCCTCTTGGAACTGCAACAAATCAAAACATGGAATATTGGCAAGGTATGTAAACTCATGATAACAGAAGATGGGGGTGCATGATATTTATTAGTACATCATTTTGTATGCTTTGATAATGACAAGAGAAACCACAATGGAATAGCATGATTCCATAGTCACTTAAAAGTGTCTATGTGTATCATAGCACTAGACCACTGGCATTGAGCCTGAATTGTTGCCAAGAAACCTAAGAAAATAAAAAACCAATGTGTTGGGTTCAGTTATTGCCAAGTCTGATCCCTGCATCCCTAATAATGGATGGAAAGAACCAATTCCCTCATAATTATTCTCTGGCCTCTATTTGTGTGCTGTGGTGCTCACACACAAATAAACCAATGTTTTAAAAAGTAAAAACAAAAATTTCAGTCTTAAAAGAATAAAACTATACTCCAAAGTGCCCATTCAGTGTTATTACCATTATTATTCTTTTGCTGAAGGGGCTCACTGTGTGACCCAGGCTTGTCTTAGACTCCGGATCCTTCTACCTTAGCCTCCTCAATACTAACATTACTAGAGCACACCACATTTCCCAACCACTTTTATCATATTTTTATGTTCTCTTTATCCTTCTCTCTAGTGTGAGTTATATCACTGGGTGGATCTGTTGGATCGCTTTGATGGAATTTTGGCAGATGCTGGACAAACAGTGGAGAATATGTCATGGATGCTTGTATGTGATAGGCCAGAAAAAGAACAGCTAAAAATGCTTCTATTGGCTGTATTGAACTTCACAGCCTTGCTTATTGAATACAGCTTTTCTCGGCATCTCTACAGTTCCATAGAGGTAAGGGAATATAAGAGTATGTGGTTTGTGAGTATGTGGTTTGTTCTTAACCATAACTGTGCATATCTATGAACAAGGGAATTTGTATTTCTTATGGTTTGTTCCTTTCCTTTTCATTGTGGAGAGTAAATTTTTCAGCTTCTAAGATAATAGTGTGTGTGGGAGTTTTGCTTAGTGGGAGTGTACTTGCCTAATGTGTGTTCAGTTCTCAGAACTGCAAGAGGAAAGCCATAATAGTAGGGCATTTCTTAGGCATAAATATGAACCATCTTAGGGTTGATGGAAAAGGTTCTCTATTTCATACTTACTTTACCTTTTCAAGATGTAAGGAGTATAACACACCTGTTGAAGTATTTTATGTAATATATAGTAATCTTTGTACCAGATTATTAAAGATGTTACAAGTTTTTTTTTTCTTTTTTTTTTTTTTTTAAGACAGAGTTTGTCTGTTGGCTGCCCTGGATTTGCTCTGTAGACCAGGCTGGCCTCGAACTCATAACAATACTCCTTCCTCTGCCTCTCTGAGTGGTGGGATTAAAGGTGTGTGGCATCATGCTCAGCTCCAAGTTATTCTTAAACTATTAAAAATAGTTTGATTTCCTTATATTAACGTTTACATTTTTCAATGTCTTCTATTCTAAATACATACAGTCCTTATCATACCCGTGGATGGGATTAGTAACCCCTTCCAGTATGCCAAATTTTGTAGATTCTTGTTTCTTATTCAAAATGGTATATTTGCATGCAACCTATGTATATCTTTGTAAATCCTCATCTCAAGATTATTTGCAATATCTATCACAATTATTATTTTTGTTCTTATGACCAAATTGCTTACTAGAAACAACTAAAGAAAGGAAACTTTTAATTAGGTTCTTGGTGTTAGGGGACAGAGTCCATCCTAGCAAAGAAGGTGGTAGGCAGCTTCCCAGTGGGGGAGCATGGCAGTTGTATACTCTTTTTTTGTTTGTTTGCTTGTTCATTTGTTTTAATAATCAGAAAGGTCAAGGTTCAACCCCAGTGACCTATTTCTAAAAATTTCCACAACCTTGAAAAACTGTTCCACTAGCTGCTGACCAAGGGTTCAAATACAAGCCTATGTGGCAACATTTTACATTCAAATTATAGCAATGTGTGTGTGTATGCAGTGTTAATAATTAACCTTGTCTAGAAATATTAACCAAAATGTGTATGGAGGTACACCTCTAAAAATATATCCATGGTAAATTGAATGGATGGATGTGAGTAGGACTTAGTTATGAGAGCCCATGATAACCTCTGTACCCCAAGAGACGAAAGTGGACAGAATAATCCATGAGTTTTAAAAATGGTCAAAAGGAGACTGGAGAGATGGCTTAAAAATTAGGATACTTAATTGCAAAGGATTTGGGTTTGGATTCCTAGTAGACACGGGAGACACGAGGAAGCTCACAACTATCTGTAACTCCAGTTCCAGTGGATTTTACTACTCTTCTGACCTTTGGGGCTGTCAGGCATTCACATGATACACAGACATACATTGAGACAAACACTCAAATAAAATAACTACAAATTTAACCGTCAGAAAATACTGTAAGAAGAAATTATTTTCCTTTATGCCAACTTGATTACCTTGTTACCACCCTTTTGTTAATTATTTTATTTTCAATCAACAATAAGTGGAAAGAAAATGACTTTGGACAAGGTCTAGTACCAGCTCTTTTAAGTAGGGATGGATAAATAGACAGTTTTGATAATGAAATAGATGTGCTGCCCAAAGAAGTCCATGACTGTTAAGATGATCAGCAAGTAAAATGCCTTTGTTAATTTTTAATTTTGACCAGTTATTTGCTTTAATATATTGGTGGATGTTCACTGTCTTTAAAAAAAAAGTCACTCAGGTTACTCCCAGTTTGTCGCTGTGCTTTAATAGTTTTATTTTGCATAACTCCACATAGCTATTGTTGGTAGCTTTAGTTTTGTGAGTTCTTTTTACATTTGTCATAAAGCAAATAATAGTATAGAGTTAGCTTATTTTCACAATGCTTGGAAATAGTTTTTTTTTTATTTCTACATATGTTTTATAGTATATTTCTGTCAAGATATTCTTCCTTACGTAGAGACACAGATAAAATTTTGGATGACAGTTTTTACTTTTATTGCACTTTCTGGCTAACTGTTCCTTGGGTGCAAGATTATATATTGTAAGATATTTTGTGTATTGTGACTGCATAACTTGGTAGGTGTAATGTTGACATTCATTATTACATTAAAAACTTTTAAAAAGTTTTTAGTGCCATGTGTCTAATGCATTAAACTCCATTCTTTTTGTTCTATAGCATTTGACAACATTATTGGCATCCTCTGATATGCAAGTGGTGCTGGCAGTCCTTAACCTTCTATATGTATTTAGCAAAAGATCAAACTATATCACACGTCTTGGCTCTGACAAGAGGACCCCACTACTGACAAGGCTGCAACATTTGGCAGAGGTGAGTCTTGGGTGAAAACTGGAAAAACAAACATCACAACATATGGTTTCTTATCTTTTACTTAACTTTCTAACTTGAGTACAAGTATTTGGGACAGTTTCAAGAAGCATCAGTGTTCTTAACTATTAATTAAATTTGAAGCATTTCATTAGCTGCTCATGAAACAATCCTTTGTTCAAAACTGACAGTTCTACTTCGGGGAAGTTCAGAATTAAGGATTCTTTGTGAAAAAGAAGCATATGGTGGGAGGGAAAGGTCTAGATTTGAATCTTTGTTTGAAAACATTTTTATTATCTTGGAATTTCATATTAAGAATTTGGTACTTAGTGCTATAGTAGGTCATCAGTTTCTTTTCATGGTGGTAATTTTATTGAAATCAGGAGTTCTTACAGAAATATTCAACTGTATCCAAAGATTATGTGGTATTTCTAGAGGCAATTGGTAGCACAGTCAGGTTTGCTGTGAAGTTGTCTTAGAATTTTTTCGCAGGGTCATTATCTTAGTTACTGTTTTATTGCTGTAAGGAGACACCATGACCAAGGTAACTTTTAGAAGAGAGCATTTAATTGGGGTCTTGCTTACAGTTACAGAGGGTTTAGTCCATAACCATCATGGCAGGGGAGTGTGGTGGCTGGCAGGCATGTATGGTATGGAGCAATAGCTAAGAGCTTACATCTTGTTCTTCCACATTCAGGATAGCATGAAGTTCTCCTTCATGAGCCACTCCAGTGCTAGTGTTACAGGCAGAAGACTGAAGGCTTCTTTTAATACCTAACTTGATGTTTACTTTACGATTGTCTGAAAGTTTCAGGTTATTCTTAGGTTCATTACTTTGAAAACTAGTTCAACAAAAATTCTATGACTATTATGAAGATATGGAAAAAAAGTAATCATTTAATTCCAATGAGACCTTTAATGTTTAGACTTTTTTTCTTGGATTTGTAATTACATACACGAATACATGCAATCTCCTCTTCATTTCTGTTTTTCATCAGTGCTGGGGATAAAACATGGCTTTGCTCATTCTTGACAACACTACCACTGAACTACACCTCTGGCCATGCATCTTGCTTTCTTTAACATATAAGGAAAATAAAGCAGTTTTCAATATGGGATCCAGACTTCAAAAAAAAAAGTTAATCATTTGGCAAAATTGATAAAATTACACCGTGTTTGTAAGCAATCTCAGTTTAATTCAGTGGAATGCACACACTTAAAGAAATGAAAGTAGGAGGTATTGTTGAGAGAAAGGGTTTTGGTGGGAGAGAGAAGGGAAGGATAAGAATGGCTAATAGGAGCTGGGCATAGCAAGGCATGCCTTTAATTCCAGCACTCAGTAGACAGAAAAAAAAGAGAATGTAATTTATGTTAAAGATGACATTAACAGAGGATGAATTGGATTGTTAACATCTTATCTACTACTTAGAAAACAATTTGTTGGGAAGCAAAGTTAAAATATATTAAGGAGCTACATGCTAAAAATACAAATAATTGGCTTAAGATATAGTTTAGTTAGTTGGTAGAATGCTTGCCTAACATGCATCCCAGCACTTAAGAGGATCAGAAAATGAAGGTAAATCCTTAACTACATACCAATTTCAAGACCAATCTAGGATACAGGAGGCTCTGCCTCAAAGAAAGAACAAAAAAAAAAACATGCGTTTATAAAATCATTCTGCTGAAAGTGGCATGGCACACCCCTTTAAGTCTACCAGTTGGGCAGCAGGAGCAGTAGTTGGATGCTTAGTTGTTTGTAAGCCTGAGCTATATAGCAAAACAGAGGCGTGGGCAGAGAAAATAAAGCCAAATAGAGATAAAAGGGCTGTTTCCATGAAGGAAGAAACCAAATTCTTTTTCTGTGTAAACTTAAACTTTTATGTGAAAATTTTAAATACAGTCAGGTTATGCCATCTGTGGTTGTCTTAGTTTTCTTTCTGTTTGGGTAATTTTCAACTTTTTCCTATTATGAACATTTTCTGTAGTAAATGCCTTTCGTTCCTGAATATTTGGGCCATAATTAGCAACACTTGCTTTAAAAACAATTAGTAAATATTTGACCTTGTGCTTTACATGTTCTCATTTAACTTAATTATTTCTTCACTGGTAACCCCTATATGTATTTGTGGAAGTGTACTCTTTTGGTCAATCTAGCTACAATTTTGTTTGTTGAATATTGTTACTCTATCTCTTTGGGTTCCATGTTCCTTTGGGTTGCATTGACTATGCTTTATTTAGGATGAGAGTGTTGAGATACATAATTTTTAATTTTAGTTTGTGGGATTGTGCTCTCATTTTAACTTCATGATCAAGTATTTTAACTTCATGATCAAGTAGCGTCATGATTTTTTTTTTTTTCTCCTTGACTCATTGGAGTGGTTAAGAAAACTGTTTAATTACTATGTACTTGTGAATTTTCCAGATTACCTTTTGTGATAGATTCTGATTTTTTTTCCACATCTAATGACACTGTCATTGGTAGAGATTTGGTTTAAGTGTATTTAGAGTTGTTTTGCTACCTAACTTAAGGTCTATTGGGAGTGTTTTCAACGTCATGGAAATAATATATGTTCTAGTCTTATAGGTTCTGTATGTGTATTAGGTATAGTTAATTACGCTTTGGCATTGTTCAAGTTTTCAGTTTTCCTTTTTGGTCTAGTTAATTTGGCATTGTTCACGTTTTCAGTGTTTTTTTTTTTTTTTTTCTTTCTTGCCTGGGAATCAAAATTGATATCTTATTTTACAAATTATACTTTAAGTTAATACCAGCTTAAATTGTTGTTTTGTTGATCATGTGATTCATTGGATTGAAGAAACTAGGGTTCTGTATATACTCTGTAAGCACTCGACCAGTGAGCTTTACATCCTTACCCCTCCCCCCCACCAGGGTTTCTCTATGTAATAGCCCTGGATGTCCTGGACTCTGTGGACAAGGCTGGCCTCTAATTCACAGACATCCACTAGTCTCTGCCTCCGGAGTGCTAGGATTAAAGATGTGTACCACCACACCTCGTACACAAAACATTGCTCTTATTTCTATGTTTTCTTACTCTCTTTTTAATGTTGTTCCCTTTACAAACTACATATGTATGTATGTATGTATTATATCAACATAGATGTATAGTTCTTATGTAGTTAGCTTTTGCAAAGACAAGTTGCACATCAAAAGTATTGGACATATCTCACAGGAAGATTCTTGCTCTACAAGTATAAGGATCTGAATTGAATCTCTAGACCCACATAAAAATACCAGGAGTGTTGGGAAAGTTTATAATCCTAACACTTGGTATATAGAGACAGGTGGATATTTACAGCTCACTTGCCAGCCAGTGAAGCCTTACTTGATTAATTCTGGGCTAATGCAGGAGACTTTGTGTCAAATAAAACCATGTAGATACCACCCGAGGAAAACCCAGCTTTGGCTTTTGCCCTCCACAGGCATGAATTAACCAGAATTGTGTGCCTTGTCCTGGAAAGGCAGGGGCTACTTACTTACCGTATTTATCATTCAAAGTTTTCAACAAATTCCTGCCCTTGTGAAAGTTCCAAATTAAGCAAACTTAAAATAGCAGGCCATTTGAACTGGTCTTTCAGAAACTAAAACAATCAAATACTGTTATTGCATGAAAATTCATTGTCCTGAATGTGAACTATTGTTTACGGGGAGTGAATATAGGACAGGGTCAGGGCATGTTAAATATCAAAGTGCTAGTTTGCAAAATTCTTACAAGTTGACTCCAAACTGTTTGTCAAATGCATTCACACCTGTATTATAACAGGTAGGCTTTTGGAGTTCTGTGCTCTGCCATTTTCATTATTATCATTGCTATGAAAATACTTACTAGCCTGTTGAGAGGTAAAGTTTTTAGTAGGTTTTTCTAGCTTGTTTCTTAGTTTTCTATGGCGGTGATAATCACCACAACCAAGGTAACTTGTAAATTAGAGCTTATTTGGTGGGGGGTTCTTATGGTTATAGAGGGTTAGTGTCCACAACCATTAGGGCTGGGAGCATGGCAGTGAGCAGATATGGTACTTGGAGAAGTAGTTGAGAGCTACTATTTGAACCACAATCGAGAGATGGAGGGAGCTAATTGAATTTGATGTGGGCTTTTGTAAAATAAATATCACAGCCCATCCCCAGCGATACCTCCTTCAACAAGACCATCTGTCCTAATCCTTACCAAGTATTCAAATGTAGTCTGTAGTACAGGGGCCTTTTTCATTCAAACTACCACTTTCTACTCTGTTCTCTTAGGCTCACGGCCATGTAATGCAAAATGCATTTAGTACAACTTCTTAAAGTCTCCATAGTGTTTCATAGTGTCAACACAATTTAAAAGTCTAGTCTGTTCTCTGACTCAGGGAAATCTCTTTAATTGTAACCCCTTAGGAAGTCAAAATCAAAGCAAGTTACAACATACAACGGCATAGAATATACATTACCACTGCAAAATGGAGGAATGTAGGTTATAGTGAAGAAATACTGGATCAAACCATTATCAGCTCAAACTCAAAATCCTTGAACAACATGTCAAAGAACTTACATGGTTCTGCCCTAAAAACTTTGCTGACTGTGACATACTTCTTTCTTGGTTTGGTTCTACTTCCTGTATGCAGTTCTCCCTGGCAGACATTTCACAGCCCCATTCTGTGGCTTCTCAGAGAACTCCCCTGCCACAAACCTGGCTTCAGGGGCACCATATAAAATAAAACATTTAGTTTGGTGCTCTTGGTTTCAAAGGGTTAGATAGAGTTCATGATCATTGGTAAGGAGCATGGCAGCAAGCGGGCATGGTGTAGGAGCAGTAGCTGAGAGCTTATACCTTGACCCATAGTGATGAGGCAGAGTGAGCTAATTGGGACTGGGATTGGCTTTTGAAATCTCTAAGTCCACCCCTGGTGATACATCCCTTTGATCAACAACTACTTTCCAGACAGGTACACCAACTGGGAATCAAGTATTCAAACATAAGAGCCTGTGGTGGCCATTCTCATTCACAGTATGGTTTTCACTGAAGAACCTGAGATATAAAGCCCGAAAAATAATCTATTATGTATAACAAAATTTCAAAATTGCTGCCATCATCTGGAGAATTAATAAAAATGACCCACATTTTCTGTATTCTGTGCTAATAAAGACTTCAAAAAAGCTTAATTCTCTGGGATTAGGTAGATTTTTGTTTTATTCACCAGTAGTATTTTGTATTGGAGATCTCTGAATGGCCACTTCAGTGATATATACACTGTTTTGTAGATTTACTACAGATGTGGTGACATGATTGTATTTCTAAGGAAGGACATAATGAGATTATATATAGAGATATTACTATGTATACAACTTTTCCTGGTAGACAGACAGTTCAGTTGTGATTAGGACCCATACTGGATTTGTGAGAATTAGGTGAAGACATTTGTGTTTGACCTGGACCAGGCATGACTTACCTTAAGGCAAGAGTAGAAGTAGCTTATTAAAATTTACGGTTGTAGCTGAGATGACTAGCAATTATTGAAACTTAAAAATATTCTGTTCTTGTCAGGTGTGGTGGCATGTATTCTTTTAATACCAACAATAATTGGGCAGAGGCAAGTAGATCTATATGAGTTCTAGGCCATACACAGTTAGACCTTGTCTCAAAAAAAAAATGAATTGCTATTAACATCTTTGATATTGCAAAGGCCAGAGAAGATAGAGACAGGTTTATAAGCAAAATTATATGGCTGGAATTTGGGGTTTGGACGTTATTGGGAATTGTGCCATTTACTGTCATAGACACTTGTTTGAAAGCTTTTATACTTTGGTAGAAAAACATCTTAGTCAATGTTTGATTGCTGTGATGAGCCGCCATAAGCACAGCAACTCTTTTAAAGGAAAGTATTTAATTAGGGCTTGCTTACAGGTTCAGAGGTTTAGTTGAAAAACATGTTGGCATACAGGCAGACATGGTGCTAGTGAAGGAACATGAGAGTTCTACATCTGGACCCAAAGGCAGATGGTAGAGAGAGAACATTGGGCCTGACTTGGGCATTTGAAACCCCAAAGTTTAACCCCAGTAAGGCCACAACTACTTCAACAAGGCTACTCTGTATGAGTCTATATAGACCATTCTTACTCAAACCAATACAAAAAAGGGTATAGATGCTTAGAGCGTTTAATGTGGCTCTTGTCAAGAAAAAGTGTGGAGAAGGATGGAGAAGGATGAAAAATCAAAATGGTGAGAAAGACTAGCTATGACTGAATGTCAGCAAGCATGAATTCAGATATACAGAATGCAGTAGCTGGCCTTGCTGCTTTGTGCTCTTATCTTAAGCACTCTCAAAGAACCATGACGTAGATTTTACTGAAGAAACAAGAATTAGAGACACCACCTTGCTTTGAGTCTCAAAGTCTTGCTCTGTAAATGAGTTGAGTATTTTTTCATTAAACACTTTATAAGCATGACCATTGTGTTAACATTGTCTTTTTTTCTTTACTAAGAGCTGGGGTGGAAAGGAGAATGGATTTGGACTTGCAGAATGTTGCAGAGACTTGCATATGTTGGTGAGTAATTGTTTAGGATATAATATTGTCTCTTAATTGCCTTATTTAACAATGAATGTATGGGTATAAATTGATACCTAATATCAGGTCTTTTTTGTACAACCTGAGAAAAAATAATACATAATGGCTTTAGGAAAGGTGAGCTCTTACTGTTGATTATAGAGAAGAGAGTCTCAAAGAGAGAGTAGTATGTATTCATATACCTAGTTCTGAAATAAGGTGAATTTGTTGAATCAAATTGAATGTTTTTTTTTTTGTTCTTGTTTATTTTGTTTTGTTTTAACACCAAAAGTCTGGGAGTATGTAGTGCATATTTGCAATTTCTGTTTTGGGGAGATTGTGGGAAGATTACCAGATCAAGAGCAGCTTTGACCTCATGATATCTGTGTAAACATTCAAAACAAAAACCAAAAAGCACATTCACTTATGTCCTCACACATCAGAACTTGGAGCAGTGCTGATTGGAAGTAGTTTTGTTTATTTTTTTGTTTTTAGGATTACTTAAAACGTAATACAGGGGATTGGAGAGACAGCAGATCAAGAACAGTTAACTCACATTTGGTTTCCAGCACCTACACAGCAACTTAAAACATTTGTAACTGCAGGGCATCTGCTAGCCTCTTTTGACCTCTATAGGCACCAAGTACTCACATGGCCTAGTAGACATACATGCAGGCAAAACACTCATACAGATAAAATTTTTACAATATTTTTAAAAAATCTTAATGCTGATCAGTATTTGTTCGTATTTACCTCTTATCTCTCACTCATGCTCTGGTTACGGATTTAGGCTACCCTCCTACTGCTTTGCTGTATTTCAAGTAGAACTAGATATCTGTAAGGCACACTTGATGCCTAGGTTTTCATGTTTAACACCAAGTGGATATGATCAAATTTAGCTAATATATCTTCTGGAGATTTTTATACCTTAGTATAGCTTTTTTTTCTAGTCACAGAAATCTACATATTAGAGCACCTTCTTTCCTACCTTAGCTGGCATTCTTTAGTAAGTAGCCGTGAATGGATGTTGGTAATATTGGAGGCGTATCTTGTATGTTAAACTATTCAGTTTGGTGTTCCAATTTTGAGAACATAATACTTTATTTTAAAGAAGAGTCGGTCAATTCTAAACCTTGTTATTCATATAAATACTTTGTTGGTTTCTGTGGTGTCTGTTAGCTTTTTCAGTCCTTTCCTACATTAAGGTTGAGATCTGACATGTTAAGAGTTTGAACATTTTGTATTTTAAGTAGTAGATACACTTGCTGAATCATTTTAAAAGGTATATAGTGATAACATCATTGTGTTATCTTTCAAAGGAATGTTTTAATGGACAGGGGGCTATTATTGTAATTTCATCTGTTGGGTTACTTTTGTAAAGTCATAGGAAGATGTACTTTAAGGGTATAGATTATTTGATTTGGTGTGTACCTATGCAGAAGAACATGTAACATGTTCCAGAATGGTATAGAAATGAGAAATGAGTGTTTGATGCAATAGAAAAAGTGTAATAAGTTTTCACATGAATTCCCTTTTCCATTCTTTATCTGGTGCTTAGATTTTGACTGTGGTATTTGTTTCTCATTATTTCTTAAATTCAAAAGCATTACTACTTGGAAGTCTTTACCCCACCAAGAATAACTGTAGCTAAACTTTATGTATTAAAAGAGAAAAAGGTAACCTAGAAGTAAAAACAGATTTTTCTACCCTTCTCATTCTGCTTCCAACCAATGTCATCTAAAATGTGGTCAAGGCAAGGGATTAATGGCACTATTGATGTAGAATATACTGCCGTTGCGATGTGTTGTTCAAATACCTAGATCTTTGAGGAAGGCGTTGGAGATGTCTATGTCTAAAGTCAATTTAAGCTCTATGTCTTTTCTTTTATACACAGAAATATCCACCCAGTGCAACCACACTACACTTTGAATTCTATGCAGATTCTGGAGCTGAGGTCAAAATTGAGAAGAGGGTGAGTCTGATTGTTTTGTTGTGGTTTATAGAATCTCTTACTTTAAATGAGGGAATGTTTTGTTCTGTATCACTGTCCTATGAAGCTAGATGTACTTAGAAGCTTTTCAGCAATTAATCTTATGCTTCCTCACATTATTAGGTTTTATGTAGGAACCTGCCAAAAGATAAAGCCCCTTTTATTGATCACTGCCATATTCGTGTATTTTGCTCATAGTCTCAGTTGGCAAGCCAACCTAATGGTCTTGGATAATTGGGTTTCAGGTTTCTGTGTTTAAGCCAGCCTGCCTGTAAAACGCTCTTTATGTTGCTTGTAAAATCTTACTTAAATGGTGTGGTTGTTTCAAATTCCTTGAAGCTGCTAAGATTTTGTTTAGTGTAGAAATTCCCTAATGAATCAGATCTTTGTTCCAGTTTGATTATAGATTAAAGTTGTTTTCAGAACACCAGTCTCATGGATTCACTCGTTGGTGTAAATACTGAAATTTTGGAGGAACACAAAATAGGATATATGCCTGTCTAACAATGTTACAATTTAATACTAGTGTTTTCAAAGAAGCAATCTTGTGACTATTGTATGTGGAAAGTGGATGGTTTAGATGACTCTGAAATTACCTTTATTTTAAAGAGGTTGGCTTAAACCTAGAAAGACATTTTGTTCTCAGGTGGCTCTTACAGGGTATTTCGTGACCCCTAACAGCTCTTTTAACTTTTTAATTCCAGACAACTAGTAATACACTACATTATATTCACATAGAACAACTTGACAAGGTAAGAGAATTCTTTGACAACTGGTTAGTTAATTTTTGGTTGTAGGTAGCTTTGTTCCTAACTAATTTTTTCTAATACAGATTTCAGAAAGCCCTTCTGAAATAATGGAATCTCTTACCAAAATGTACAGCATTCCTAAGGATAAGCAGGTACAATATTGAAAAATACCTACCATCATATGGTAGTTTTCCAAATACTGATGATATGTGCTGGGCAAGCAAGAAGACATAGCAAAGTTGATGTACATTTAGAGTCTGACCATAGCAAATTAGCTACCCAGATTTGTTTTTTTTTTTTCTCCTAAGGCCATATTATGTGAGATTGGAAACATTAAATAAACTTGCAAGATGGCTCAAATGATTATCTAGTAGTGGTGGTAGGTTTCTCAACATTTTGAGAATTTGTGTTAGCCTTTTCTGTTCATTTTTGCAATGGTTAAATACTTACTTTATTGAAAATTAGAATTTTTTGAGTCATGGTTTCTCTGTGTAGACTTAGCTGTCCAGGACTTACTTTGTATGCCAGGCTGGCCTTGAACTCAATAGATGTGCCTGCCTCTGCTGTCCAGAGTGCTGGGATTACAGGCATGTACCACCATGCCTGGTGAAAATTAGAATTCTTAGTTATTTTCTGTCAGTGTAGTGACAGTTCTTGGCTTACCTTGAAATATTAGGATACTGAGAATCCCTGTTTTGTTACTCTGGTTTTGTCAACTAATCTCAAAGTGATACTAGTTAAGTTTTACCTTAGCAAATAGCAACAAACCATTTTACCAATCAGCCTAAAAGATAACAGCTGGAGGGAGGGCTTTGTAGTGATTTCCTAATAAGTTTTGTATCTCTACAGATGCTGTTATTTACTCATATAAGGCTGGCCCATGGCTTTTCTAATCACAGGAAGCGATTACAAGCTGTTCAGGCCAGATTGCATGCAATATCTATATTAGGTAAGAACACACTAATTAAATGATCCTAATTAGGCAGTTTGAACTTGATTTCTAATGAATGTCATCTGTCCTTACTATTATAAGGCTTTATTATGCCAACTTAAATTATAAAATTATCTGCATTCACAAGGATTACTGTAATCATTCATCAATTTGAGCTTTTTTATGTACCAGAAAAATAAAACCTTTATTGCCACGTCACATGGGCTTGGTTGTCATCATCATTTTTTTTGAAAGATTTATTTATTTATTATTTACACAGTATTCTACCTGCACTCCAGAAGAGGTCACCAGATCTTATTATAGATGGTTATGACCCACGGTGTGGTTCCTGGGAATTGAACTCACGATCTTTGGAAGAGCAGCCAGTGCTCTTAACTTCTGAGCCATCTCTCCAGTCCCCTGGCATCATCATTATTAAAAATGTATAATATACACATAGTCATCTTACTGGTCCCTACCCTTCCTCTTGATAGTTCCTCTTCCAGTTTTCCCATCTTTTCATAGGTATAACTTTGAAGTCTGAAGATAAATACTCTGTACTTTTACTCTGGTATAGTAGATTAGAAAAAAACACAGGTGTTCTTTAGTTTTTAATTATGCAGGATTCTAAAAGGCCATCTTCATATGAGCATATAATGTACTTTGAGCATATAATTGTTATAGCTGATTGCACTCCTCTTTGGCCAAATTCACTTCTGTTTGTTCCCTAGACTTCTTTTTAGACTATTATATCGTCAGTACACAAATGATTTTATTTATCTAAAGTCTAAGACATACAAATGGGAGAAGACATGTTACCTGTTGTCTCAAGTTGCATCCATTTTCCTGTAAATGACACATGATCTTTATATAGAAATCATAGGGTTTTTGTTTGTTTTTCAGCTGCTTGTTTGTTTTGAGACTGTTTCTCTGTGTAATGTTTGCTGTCCCAGAACTCACTCTGTTGACCAGGTTGACCCTCAAATTCAAGGTTCTGGGATTAAATTTGTGCACCCCTGCCACTCAGCTGAAACCGCTATTTTCGTTTTTGCTTGTTTGTTTGTTTGTTTTATACTTTATTATAATTTATTCAGTTTGTATCCCAGCTGTGGCTCTTACCGTTTTGAAGATTGTATAGCCACACATTGCATTGTCTCAGTCAACTTCAGTACTTTATGTTGGGACTATATTTCTAAGCTATTCTAAGAATTGAAAGAAAGCCTGTCATGTGCTAGGCACATTAGAAGGTATAAAAGGCCAAGTACAGCTATTACTACCTACCTTCATTTAGTTTTTGCTTACTTACTCTTAAAGCTGAGCATCTTGTCATGAAATCTTTTTTTTTATTTGTGTCCATATCTAGTATAACTTATGTAATTCTAATGATTACCTAAAAATGTTTAATAAGAACTTAATGTACTCACATCTCAACCATTTTCTTAGAGTGTATGTTCAGTATTAACCTCAGTGTATAATTCAGCAAAAGTGTAATAATGCATTTTCTTTTTTTAATTTTTAATTTTTATTTTTTTATATAAATTACAGTTCATTTACCTTGTATCCCAGCTGTGGCCCTCTATCTCATTCCCTCCCAACCCCCCCCCCCCCCCCCCCCCTCCCCCCCCTTCCCCTCTAATTCCCCCATAGGGGGGGGCCCCCCCCCCCTTTCTTCTGCCCCTAAATAACTCTTTTTTTTTTTTTTTTTTACAAAACAGCTGAATAAAATTCTTTTGTGTTTATGTGCTACGTACAGTTCCATTGTCCACTTATCAGGTGACCTACTGATCCCATTCCTAGTTATTTATTGCATTTTCTTTTTTTAAAAAAGTTTTATTTATTTTATGTATTTGAGGGCTCTATCTACATATACATCTGGACGCCAGAAGAGGGCACCAGATCACATTATAGATAGTTGTGAGCCACCATGTGGTTGCTGGGAATTGAACTCAGGAAGAGCAGACAGTGCTCTTGAGACAGGATCACAGTATATAACCCTATATCCCAGAACTCACTGTTTAGACCACGCTGGCCTTGAACTCGCAGAGATACTACCTGCCTCTGCCTCCCTAGATTAAAGACACCTGGCTAGATTATACACATTCTAAACTTTTAGTAGTGTCGTACAAGCTTGCCACCGAATCTACAGTAGTCATAAATACTCTGTTATAAAAGCTATTTATGGTGAAAACAAAGGACGAGGTCTGAACCTATATCCAAAGTTCTATTAAGTAGTGATGTTAGAAAAATCTTTGCTCTTTTCCTACAAAGTTTCCCAAAATCCTTCCCGAAGACTACTATAATTTTAGTAGGGAAATAGGTGTGTATATAGATCTTACCAAAGTCTGTCATAATTTAGTGATGTTTTTTAACCTTTTTATGCTGGTGTTATCCAATGGTGGCTTAATAACTGCATTTCTACCAAAGTCTTTGTTTCTCTTTTGCAGTCTATTCCAATGCTTTGCAAGAGTCAGCAAACAGTATCTTGTATAATGGCTTGATAGAGGAGTTAGTAGATGTCCTTCAAATAACAGATAAGCAGCTTATGGTAAGTATGTATGAATACCTACAAATATGTATATCTGCCTTTGTTTCTTTCTTTGATTATTATTAAACTATCATTATTAACGAATACCAGAATTGTGGTGTTAATCTCCACCAATCTCTGTCTCCTCAAATAGTTTTAGTAAAATTACTTACATTTTGAGTTTGAGATAGCACTACTTTGGTTCAGTTATTCATGTACTTTTGACTCTGTTTACTTTGTACTTAAAGGAAATTAAAGCTGCTTCTTTACGAACATTAACATCAATTGTGCATTTGGAGAGAACTCCCAAGCTCAGTAGTATTATTGACTGTACTGGAACTGCCTCCTACCATGGATTTTTGCCTGTGCTTGTGCGGAACTGCATTCAAGCTATGATTGGTAAGTTTGCATGGTAATTATCCTAAGAACAAGAAGCTCTTGAACTTTTCATTGTTTAACAATGTGATAGCTTAATACCAAATTCTGGGCGCTTTTTTTTTTTTTTAACTATCCTTTTCCCAACTTCTTTTGTAGATCCTTCCATGGACCCATATCCCCACCAGTTTGCTACTGCTCTCTTCTCCTTTTTGTACCACCTGGCCAGCTATGACGCTGGTGGTGAAGCCTTGGTCTCCTGTGGAATGATGGAAGCCTTACTAAAGGTAATCTACTTTTCTAATGTAATTGTGGCTGAATCAACTAGGAATACAAGTTGTGACTTATTTACAATAATTAATAAGCATAGGAAGCTTATCCTAAAAGAGTTATAGTTCTAGTTCTGGTTATCACATTATCAAAATGTATCTAATACCAATACTAAAATATTTTTTAAAGATATTTTTATAATCCAGCATAATTTGGTAGCCCTGGGTAAAGATGGTGCTACATGTTAGTGTGACATTAGGTATGACTCTAAGAAAGAAAATGTATATAAGGATACTTGAAAATTTTTGCTTTAATTGTAATTGGGTTTCATTTGATTGGTTGGTGGTACTTTGAGGAAATGGTTCATGCTGTCTATTGCTGGCTTACATTAAACTAAGCAGTTTTATTTATTTTTAATTAAATGTTGTCCACCTGGCCTCAGAGGAGGTTGAACCCAGCCTTTGAATTCATAGCACTATTATTTGACCAAGCACAAAACCTAAGGCACGTGTTCTTCTCTTCCCTCTGTTTTCATGCTATACTTTCTCACAGGGACTTGAGCACCATATCTGTGCAAAGGAATATACTTTTTTTGTAGTTCCCCTTTTAAATAACTGTTTTCTTCTCTCTCTCTTGTAGGTCATAAAGTTTCTTGGTGATGAACAGGACCAGATAACATTTGTCACCAGAGCTGTCAGAGTGGTTGACCTCATCACCAACCTGGACATGGCAGCTTTTCAGTCTCATAGTGGTCTTTCTATCTTCATCTATAGACTTGAGGTATTACTGTCTTAAGAATCACTTTGCATAGACTTCATTTAGTTCCAGTGAGTGCTGAGTCTAGGAATTTTCCCAACTACCCTAAGTAACCACCTTATCTCTCTTACGTTTCTATTAACTGAATTTATAATCTGCTTGATATTCTTTAATTACAATTTTTTAATCCCTGAAATGTATAGGATTTTTAAAATATTTTCCCTCGATTATAGCATGAAGTAGATTTGTGTCGAAAAGAATGTCCTTTTGTGATCAAGCCAAAGATCCAGAGACCTAGTACCACTCAAGAAGGAGAAGAAATGGAAACTGATATGGATGGTAATTAACAAGTTATTAAGTCAATATTTTTGTGTATGAGATTTTTCTTTATCCTGCCCCAATTTTAGTTCTTCCTCATAAATTAAGAGGTACATGGATTTCCAGGTATTTTCATTATTTTTTTGTATAGGTGATGCATGAATTGTTTGGAATAGTATGAGGTACAGCAGTTGGTAGAGCTGCGGTAGACCACTAAAGTCACTCTGCAAATTACTTAATAATTCATGTTTTTAATGTGTTGGTTCATTATCTTATTCACACCACTAAAACTAAATACGATCTCCAGAGTTTAAATATTGTCTGTTTTACTACTATAGTACCATATATCCTAGATATTTAATATGCTTGATAAATTACATGGAGATTATAAACTCTTAACTGGGACCTTGAAACAGTATCTGGTTGATTTAAGAAAGATGGGAAACTTAAAGTGGTTATTGTTTGTGGATATTTTAAGTGATAAAACCAGAAATAAAAAGCTAGATCATCTTAGTTTTCATGTGTATTATTGTAACACTTCCAACTCTCTCTTATTAGATAATAGAATAAAAAGAAAAACTGGTCCCCAAAACAGCTTTCTTAGAATTTGCCATACTCTTGTCTTAATGACCCAGATTATTATTGCATGTATCTATTATGCTTATGATAAAGATAATAGAAATATAAAAACACAATTTTCTTAACAGTAAATCATAGTATACTATTTCTTTTGGTAAAGATTCTGACACCATCTGAAATGCTTGGTTCTGTAAGTTTGCAACTGGAGACCAGGAAACAAGTATATAAAACTAATCCAAGAGATTTGTTGTATTCCTAAAGAAATTACATATTCAATGCAAAGAAGGTTGCATATTTGTGAGTTTGTGCTTGCTTCTTGTATAAGTAGGTACATACATGTATAAAAATAACTTGAAAAATGTAAACACTAAAGGGGCTCTTACTACATACATCCCATAAATTGTAGAGAATAAGTATTTGCATTTACACGTTAAAAATTATTTTCTTCAATGGTATAAAGGAAATGTAATTGCTTACTCTAACTCTCCAATGTAGTTACTAATTTAATGGCTCTTTCCACCCTTGTTATGTCCTTTCCATGCTCACCTTTACATGTATGTAGTTTTTAGTACAGAAAGATGAAAGCATAGCCATGTTCACTTGCATTGCTCATTCTATGTTTCATAGATATCCTTCCCTTTTATCATCAGTGCTTTTTATAATTGTTAATTAACTTCCTTTAATAGGCTCTACTTACTACCTACCACCTACCAATAATATACAGAGTTGCATGTTTTTTATCATTCATCTCATCTCAGTGGAAGAAGTTTTCTCAGAAATCTTTCTTGGTACCTTTTATTCTAATTAGTTTCTTTATCATAACTTGTACTTTAGTTGCAGATGTAACTATGGAAAGCAGTCCAGGCTCATCCATATCTATGGAGCACCGGCTGGATGTTGAATTAAGGGCATCAAGTTCCAACAGCAGCACTAGCATCTCTGGCCCTGCCCCAGGTCCTGGCCCTGGCCCTGGCCCTGGCCCTGGCCCTGGCCCTGGCCCTGGGATTGGCCCTGGCCCTGGCCCTGGCCCTGGCCCTGACCCTGGCCCTGGTCCTGGCTCTGGCCCTGGTCCTGGCTCTGGCTCTGGCCCTGGCCCTGGACCCCGTCCTGGTGCGTAGACACAGTGACTGACTTACTAATCTAGTGAAGAAGAGGGCTTTACGAGGCACTTAATGGTATACTTGAGGTTATCTTATAAGAACATGTCCTGTAACATTTTATGGTCTTCTGGCACTTTGCACATTGATTATAAGCATAGACATTTTGGAGGGTAGATAATATACAAAAGAGGAGCTAAGTGAAGTTTAAAGTTTAATCTTTTTATTTTATAATATTTTTTCCTACTTTTAAAAATTTTACGTCTCTTAATTTTAATTCTGATCTTGTGCCATCCTTGACAATTTAATTTCCACTTTCAAAATACTCTGTCCAATGTCCAGAGATCTCACTTTTTGAATGTCTTGTAGTTTTGCATTAGTAGATGTAGACGGGTCTCTTAATACATGTCTCATGTACCTATTCACTGATTTAATGTTGAACTCAATATGACGTTGCCTTTTTCTTATGCCAGGAGTCCAGTGTATTCCCCAACGAGCAGCACTTCTCAAGTCCATGTTGAATTTCCTCAAGAAGGCCATTCAAGACCCTGCTTTCTCAGATGGCATACGGCATGGTATTTTGATTATGTATACTATTTTCTAAGACTTCTTGATTATTGGTAAATTGAGAGCTTTTTGTTACTTGATTATCATGTTTGTTAGACATGAGTATTATTTACACATGTCCCCTTTCCCTCCTTTCCCAACCTAAACTCTGATCATTTCTATCCTATCACCACCTCTCTCACAATCTTCGTGTCTGTTTTTATTTTCACCCATTGTTAAAGCTTACTGCATGAACAAAATAAAGGGCCGTGTCAATTAGAGGTCACTAGATTGGAATCAATGCAGATTTATTTACTACAGTTTAACATACTGTTACCTATTACCCATCTTTATGCCTCTCCTAGACTGATCACACTCTTTGTACATATTTCTTTTAGTGATGGATGGTTCTCTACCTACCTCTCTGAAACACATCATCAGCAATGCAGAATACTATGGCCCATCACTCTTCCTCCTAGGTAAGTGGAATTGAAAGTGGGGTTCAGGCTGAATGTGCTGGCATGCATCTATAATCTTAACACTCACATGGAGGCAAAAGGCACCAGATCTTTGAGTTCAGTGCCAGCCTGCTATACATACAAGCTTTTAGAACTCCCTGAAAGCTGGATTGTGCTAGAGTACTTAACCTCACTTGTACAGAGCCCTTATTTTTATCGTATTCTGGCATCACAAAAGCAAATTGAAATTCCACTTAGAATTCTATAAAGGAAGTTAGTGAGAGATAAAATAATGGCAGAATCTTTGAACCTAGTGGAGTATGCATTTTACAAACAGTTTGAGCAGTTTGGGCAGAGATTTGTAGCTATTAAGACTTTTGCTTCTTTGTTATGAGACAATCGAAGAATCTCTATGTTTCTATCTTATGATCTTGGAAAAGTTTACTTGTTTTGTTAGGATTTCTTAGGATATTTTATCTAGTTTTGTTATCTATAAATAGTATTCCTTTAGTACCCTATCCTTTTCCCTATCTTACTGCACAAATATTTCTGATGCAATGTTTGAATATAAGTGGGTATGGCCTTTTCCCTTTCTCCTTTGTGAATTTAAAGGGAAAAACATTCAATATTTTACCATTAACTATGATGTTAACTAAAGATTTCATGTTAAAATTTTCCATTTGCTTATCTGGTTAGGAAATTTTCTTATAAGAATTACCTCAGATCAGGGAAAGTCTTTCCAAGGTTAGGTTGGTATAGTAGAACTGTAAGTAATCCTTGGGTATGATTTTTAAAAATTTGTTACTTGCATAGTTAGGGAAGTCCAAGGCTAGGGGGTGAGTATGTGGCATTCTCTAGAAGTAAGCTCAGAATGTAGCAAGTTCATAGCTAGTAGTTGTTTTGTTTGGTTGGTTTACTTTAGGAACCGGGTGGGTTAGAGTGCTGGAGGTGGAGGTGATGGTACAGTACAGTACAGGATAGGCAAGTGCCCTAACACTAAGCTGTTCCTTTTTATTACAAGATGGAGTATCAATAAATTGCCAAGATTAGTCTTGAATTCACTGACATTCCAGCAAGGTTTTAACTTGAAATTTTTTGCCTACAACTCCTGAGAAGCTAGGATTTCAGATCTGCCATAAACCTGGCATTTGGGAAAGTTTTTAAAAAAGAGAATACATGTACTTGAAGGTTATCCCAATTGGTATTGATGAGAGCACTGTGATGCTGTAGACAGCAAATGAAACTAGATCATTGATTAAATCAAATATGGTTGTGTACATTCTATTCTGGTGATCTTTTGTATTAGCATAATTCCTGTAAATAATTCACTAATGACCAAAATGTGTGTAGTCAACCCACTGTAATTGTACCAATTTTCAGTTTGGTTCCCTGAATACAATAGTCATTTACTTCAGATAGGAGATGGTGGAGAGAAGTCAATGTGGATGTGAGGACCTTTTGGAGCATTTTAAAAATAAAATGTACTCTTTGGGTTTTTTTGGTTATTCACTGAACTCTATGCTGGCATAAGATAGTCTGTATCTTAAAGGGACCTCTTACTGCACATGGGTCAATATGAAAAAGTATAGTTCAGTGACTACAAATCAGACATTCTAGAAACTACACTATTGTCAATTACTGAGGATTTCTGTTTTATTTTTGTTTGTTTTTGTTTTTTTGCCATAAATTAGAACATTGTCTGAATAGCCTCAATGAGTTGAGCCCCTGTTAATGAACCAAAACACGTTTGCATTTACTCTTTTTTTTTTTTTAAGTGAAACTCGATGAAATAAGGTATACTAGGTAGTTGGATCTATGATATTCTCGGTACTAAATATCATTAGCACTACAGGTCAGGTCCTATAAAGGCTTTGGAGTTGTGACAAAGAAAAATCAGCCTATGGTAGATTGAAAGGTAGTTTCTAGTGGGAAAATTTTTTATCAGAGCAGACAGAATACAACTAACATAGGCTCAACAGAATAGCATTGTACATGATTTTAGTTAGGCATCTGGGACAGATAGGATTCATGAAAGGGAAATTAAGGAGGATACAACATCAAGGTGAGTGTCCTGCAGTAATTTCATGCTGAAAACCACCAAATAATTAATTTGACATTTCTTACCCTGTCCCCAATCCTAAGTTCTTGGTCTTCACTCTTTTTGAGACAGGGTTTCTCTATGTAACTTTGGCTGTCCTGGCCCTCACTCTGTAGACCAGGATGGCCTCAGACTCAAGAGATCTACCTGCTTCTGCTTTCTGAGTGCTAGGATTAAAGGCGTGTGCCACTACCACACAGGTTTGGTCTGTACTCTTATATTTACTTTTGTCCTCTTTATTGTCTTTTCATTAATCTCATACTTTCTTAGGCAGTCACCTTCTACCTTAAATGCAGACACTTTTAAGAAACCATTGTCCATTTTGCCATTTTATGTTCAGATGTTGTTTAGAAGGCCACTATGCCTATATTAGTACTTTCTGCCTGGATAAGACTCCGAGTTTCAATACCTCTCTTTTTAGGGACATGGCCAGACTCATTTATGTGCTCTAATGAGAGCACATAATAATAATAAATAGGGTTAGCAGTCGCATGGTAAGAAACTCATGTTTTTAAAAGGGCTTGTTAGTGTTTGGTTCATATCCCTGGGGAGGGGGCAGCTGCTCTCTTCTGAAGGGAAATGGGGGAGTGGATCTAGGGGTAGGAGGGAAGTGGGAAGGGTGCAGGTAGAGTGGAGGGAGGGAAACTGTTGTTGCTATATAATGTATGAGAAGAATAAACATAAAAATAAATGATCACACACATAGCTTACATTATTGAGGGCACAAAGGTGCCCTCAGTATGCCATGGTAAAAGAGGTATTTACTTGTTGGAAGATTCCCAGTAGCAGTGAGTCTAGTTTTAGAATAGGACACATTTGGGACACAAGAATTTGGATAGTACCAACAACATGGGGAACTTAATGACATTTAGTCTAAAATTCAATAGCCTAAGATCTTTGGTGACTAGAAAGAAAGTCTTAGTGAGTCAGTTAGAGCCAAGACAAAGGACAATACGATTTTATTAAAATTGGAAAGTAAGAGCAAACAGTTAAGGCATAGCTTCTTAAACTTTAGACTATAATTCCTTAAGGAGGGATTACATAACTGAATGTAAGCATCACAAAAAGTTGGCAATGATTTAAAAGCAAATATGTGCTGAATCTGAGGTTTTGCACCACAGTGCTTCACCAAGACCTTGTTTCTGAATATACATCATGTACTTTTTATAAGTGTATGGCATCACATCATGTAATGCTAACAAATGCTTCTGAGTCATTGGCGCATATTTTATTGTGTATAGAATTTTCTGCTCTTAAACAGAAAAGTACAATGGTTTGATTATGGCAGAAAAAAAAAACACCCTTAGTATTTTCCTACCATCTTTTCTCGACAAACAATTATCAAGTTGCTATGTGTTTTGCTTGGATTGTTTTGTTTTATTTTAATTGATGTTTAAGGCTGGGCATAGTGGCTGTTGGCTGTAATTCTGTTGCTTGGGCGGTAGAGTAGAAGCAAGAAGATACAGTGTCATCCTAGACTATCTGAGGCTCCCCTATCTAAAATACAACAATGATAATTATTAGTTGCTGTCTTGAGTTTAATAAAAATACATATTAAATTAATTTTGACTTGGGATTAGGACAAATTTCCAACAATTCTTGAAACGGTCCTAAACACACTTAAAACCTTTTCTCAAATCAGCATTCTTAGCACTGAAGGTTTTAAAATCAAAAGTTCTATCAATTCTGGAAAATGTTGAAGCTGTTCAATATCTTGTGTCAACTGTTAGTCAAGATTGTATTTGATATGTAAAAATAAGCACACTTTAAAAATGGATTTAAATTTTTTTCAGGAAAACACATCCCAGACATGGGGTTAGAGAGAAAGAGTTCAGTGGTTAAAAACACTTGCTGCCAGTCCTGAAGAAACCTGATAAGCTAGGGTCCAGATGGAAGGGGAGGAGGTCCTCCCCTATCAGTGGACTTGGAAAGGGGCAGGGAGGAGATGAGGGAGGGAGGGTGGGATTGGGAGGGAATGAGGGAGAGGGATACAGCTGGGATACAAAGTTAATAAACTGTAACTAAAAAAAAAAAAAAAAAAAAACTTGCTGCTCTTCCAGAGTACTAGAGTTCTGTTCCCAGCTCCCAGTTGAGGTTTGCAACCATCTGTAAATACAGCTTGAGAGAATTCAACACCTTACACAAACACATGCATGCACACACACAAAGACAAGAGAGCTGTTGACCCCAAGTAATTGTCACATAATCTGCTTTTTCACTGCCATTTATGGCAAATCTGAAATGTTTCACTCACCATCTTAAATGAAAACTTGATTTCTTTTAGGAATTAAATATTACCACAAGCAGGTTTGTTCTTTCCTAGATGGTTTAGAGAAACTGTCTATAAACCATTTTGTAAATATTTAAAATATCTGATAGTCATTTTGAATACACATTTCTGAATATTGTGCGTGTTAAAGTGGTCTAATCAGTATGCGGTTTTATGTGCAATGCTAATGTGTACTTTTTGAATCCTGATTTCTAATTTAAATTTACTAAATAATCCTATAAAACAGTTTATTCAGATTCATCAGTTAGGTTTGCATTCACTTTACCCCAGAAAGCCTGCATTAGTATGTGTGCTTAATCAGACAAGACGCGTTGAAGAGGTTAGGGTGATAGGAAAACTGACCTAATTACATGTGAAAATACCAAATTATATACCAGTTATATAAAGATGTGCTGGTAAAATGTCTTCAAGGATAGTCACTAAAATTCTTCATATTTATTGAACTATACTTGGTATTCTACTGGAATATTATTTTTGTTTCAAGTTTAAATTGTTAAACATCTAGTGTATATGTTTTAAGTTTATTTGCTTTTAATGCCTGTGAAGAGTCTCAGTTCCCCATATTTTTCTCAACTTTTTTTTTTAGCTACTGAAGTGGTGACTGTGTTTGTATTTCAAGAGCCATCACTGTTGTCCTCACTCCAGGACAATGGGCTGACAGATGTCATGCTACATGCACTGCTCATCAAAGATGTGAGTTCATTTTACTATTCTATAAAGAGTACCTCATTTATACCCCTTTTCTCAGACACATATGCACATGGTTTAGAAGCAAGTGATAAAATAAATTCTCTGTTTTGTATGTATGTTAAATACAATTGTGATCTGGTTGTCAATCTCTTCTAGTCCTTGGTGTGGTACCCCTAGCTCTGTTTTCTTTGCATATGTACGTAACCGTTTTTGAGTTATGTTTAAACCCTCTTTGTCTTCTCTAGGTACCTGCTACAAGAGAAGTCCTTGGTTCCCTCCCAAATGTATTCAGTGCACTTTGCTTGAATGCCCGAGGTCTTCAGTCTTTTGTACAATGTCAGCCATTTGAACGTCTCTTCAAAGTTCTTCTATCTCCTGATTACCTCCCAGCCATGCGGAGGAGGAGGAGTTCTGATCCCCTTGGTGAGTTGTTACTATTCCTTTTATAGAAAGTTGGTTTTGGCAAGGAAAGTTTTCTTTCTGCTGATCATTTCCCTGGCTAGGTGTGCTCAGCCTAATGGGAGTTAGCCCATGTATTTATTCTATTGTTACAGGTAGGAAGGAATACTTTATTCTTAGCCTCTCTTCTTACTGTATTTCCATGATTCCAAATAACTAGTTGACTGTTCTAATAGTGGGTAAGAAACAGGTATAGGGACCAGTGGCGCATTTTCAAGTCCACCATCTAAGTCTATAAAAGTGGAAAATGAGTCTGTTGTGCACAGGTATTTCTATTTTCTCTTAAATAGTCAGAGATAACTAGTGGTTTTTTTTGTTGTTGTTTTGTTTTGTTTTGTTTTCCTGTGTATTTGAGTCTAGATTGGTGAGGTAGAAGAAAATGTTTGAGAAATATTGTAGTTTGCAAGTGTACTTTCTTACTTAGGAGGCTGATAATGACTTTAGTCTAGGCATTTTAATCTAGCCTGGGCAACGTTGTGAGGGGACAGCACAACAACCTTCATATCCTACCGCTCATTTCCATGTCATAAGTAAATGTATTTCATACTTAAATCCATCCTTTTGTCTTGATCATTTTTTATGGAGACAGCCAAAGGGTTGTTCTGTTTTTTTCTACTCATTTCTGTATAAGACTAGCTCATATCTTGACAGTATAGATTTCTAGACTGATTTCTTTTCTCCTCCACAATGATTTGGAGGCATAAGGCTTGTAAATTTCATTCAAGATTGACTTGTGTTAGAAAATCCAAACAAGCAGTCAGTTTCTTCTTTCCATCTTAGGTTGGCACAAAAAGTTTGGGGCTCTATATAATTTTTTTTTAGTCTAAATATTTTCTTTTTGCTTTAAGGGGATACTGCATCCAACCTGGGGAGTGCTGTTGATGAGCTCATGAGACATCAGCCCACTCTTAAAACGGATGCTACAACTGCCATCATCAAGGTAGGGATTGATAGTGGCTATGGCTTTGATCACTTAGAAAGTTGTCTGGCCAATTAGGAATGCTGCTACCTCAAGATCTAGCTATACCACTCCTAGGCATATATCCAAAAGTTGCTCAAGTACGCAACAAGGACATTTGTTCAACCATGTTCGTAGCAACTTTATTCATAATAGCCAGAACCTGGAAACAACCCAGATGTCCATCAATGGAGGAATGGATACAGAAATTGTGGTATTTTTACACAATGGAATAAAATTTGCAGACAAATTGTCTAGAAAAGATCATCCTGAGCGAGGTATCCCAAAAGCAGAAAGACACACATGGTATATACTCACTCATATAGACATATAAGATAGGATAAATATACTAAAATCTGTACACCTAAAGAAGATAAACAAGAAAGAAGACCCAGGGTAAGAAGATCAGTTCTCACTTAGAAAGACAAATGGGATGGACTTTGGATGTAGGAGAAAACAAGTAACAGGACAGGAGCCTACCACAGAGGGCCTCTGAAAGACCCTACCTAGTAGTGTATCAAAGTAAATGCTAAGACTCATAACCAAACCTTTGGCAGAGTGCAGGGAATCATAAGAAAAAAAGGAGGAGTTAATATGATCTGGAGAGGACAAAAGCTCCACAAGGACCAAATATATCTGGACAACAGATATATTTTATATATATTCTTTTATGAGACTGTTTCTCCAACCAAGGACCATGTATGGACATAACGTAGAATCTCTGCTTGGATATAGCCCATGGAAGCTCAGTATTCAAGTGGGTACCCTATTAAGGGGAACAGGCACTATTTCTGACATGAACTCAATGGCGGGTTCTTTGCCCTTCCCCCCTCCCCCGAGGGAGGAGCAGCCCTGCCAGGCCACAGAGGAGGACTTTGCAGCCAGCCCAGAAGATACCTGATAAACCAGGGTCAGATGAAAGGGAAGGAGTTCCTCGTCTATCAGTGGACTTGGGAAGGGGTAGGGAGGAGACAAGGGAGGTAGGGTGGGATTGGGAGGGAATGAGGGAGCAGGATACAGCAGGGCTACAAAGTTAATAAACTGTAACTAATCTTTAAAAAAATAAAAATGAAAAAAAAAAAGAAAGTTGTCTGGCTTTCTTAAAAGGTTGTATTAAATCTGCCTAATTTCTGAACCTTTCATTGGGGTTGTGCCTTTTCAAAATGTACAACCATTAATTAAGTCTTATGAAAAAGGCATTTATGTTGATTCTAATTTTTTTATATCAAGATCATTTTCTGAATTAACACAGTTCCTCTGTTTAGTGTAAAACCCTGTATATTGTTTTGTTATGAAATTAACAGATACACAAAGGCTCGGCTTCTGTCTGTATGAGCTTCTTGCCTGGTTAGTTTTTTCTTGGATTTTCCTCTCATTTTTTAACCATGACAGTGGATTATTGGAATCCGTATATGAGTTGCTGGTGCTTGGTAAATTCGCACAGGGATGTGATCTTTAAAGATTTTTAACTTTTTACACAACTTCTGTTCTCTTATTGTAAAACTATAGTTAATGAATACATTTCAACAATGGTGTATATATTACTAATACACATACTGCACATAGAAAATTCTCACAAAATGTTAGCCATTGCTTCATTACAAATAAATCTTTTGCTCTCTGGCTTTTAGTTACTTGAAGAAATATGTAATCTTGGAAGAGATCCAAAATATATTTGTCAGAAGCCTTCCATCCAGAAAGCAGATGGTACCGCTAATACCCCTCCTCCAAGGTCCAATCATGCTGCAGAAGAAGCCTCTAGTGAAGATGAGGAAGAAGAAGAAGTACAGGCTATGCAGAGCTTTAATTCTGCCCAGCAGAATGAAACTGAGCCTAATCAACAGTAAGTGTTTATAAGGCAAATTCTCCTACCTTACAATGTTACTTAACTTAGTACATAACAGTCTTATTTATTATCCTGGTGATGGTGGATTCCTCTATTCCTGGCCCTCGGGAGGCAGAGATGGGCAGATCTTTGTAACTTGGAAGACAGCCAGTACCACACAGCAGAAATCCAGTCATTGGGGAGTGGGGGTCATATTTATTTGTGATCAGTGGGATGGAACTCCAATCCAAGCAGCAAAGCAACTGCATTGCTGCTGAGCTTATACCTTCATCCCAACCTCTAATGTCACTTTAGTCTATAAAAAGTAAAAATTACGTAAGATCATTTTGAGGTTCTTTCTAGCCCTTGTGTGCATTGTAGTTGATTCTTTGTCGTGTTATGGCGCTGTGCTGTAATAGCATTGGTTGCATTAGAAATTTTTCTAAAAAAAATTAGTTCATGATATTAAATCAGAATTCACTATGCCAAGTTGTTAGACTTTTCTCCTATGTTGCTTGATTCAATAGTGTTTTATGTCAGAAGTGGAAGTGCTATCTCTAGATGTTAATCTTGCATTCATGGTGTTTCTTTGATGTGTAGATACTTTTGGGAAAAGAATGAAAGTTTTAGCTATGAATATGACTAGTTTGATCCGGTGCTAGTTTAACACTGGAGTTAAAATAGTCTGGTAAAGTAAGTATTAAGCCAGGAGCAATAGAAAAGAATTATTGGAACTTTAGATAACAATGTACTTGCTGGTGTCAATTATTTTCTGGGGGAGGCATTACTTAAGTCTCTGTTTATCCAAGGAAGCAAACCTACCTCTCTTCTAGTGCAATCTTCAATATACATTAAAATCATGTTTCTAAAAGTGGGAGCCATTCTCTAGGAAAATATGACCTATCTCTTCAAGGGAATAAAGCTTCAGTGTTTTCCTTCCAACCTACCCTAGTTGCCAATAACCCTGCAGGGTTGAATTGCTTTTCCTGTCTACAAATGAGAAAAGATGGAATGTGGGAAGTGATTGGTGGTGATTTTAAGTCAAGGTGTATGTTTCTATCTGTGTGTAACTTCTTTACCTGGATGGATGTCTTACAATTATCTTAGATGTAATATGCTCAGAATTCAAGCTGCTGTTAGAGTAAATTAACATTTTCATAATAGCGCTCATTTCTTCACAGTATATTCTTTACATGAGGTATTACATATCATTACCACATTTGTTCCCTATTCCAGAATATCTTCATTTGGGATAGAAAGCATATGTTCTCCCAATAATTGTGTATGCTAATTCTTTTTTGTTGTAATCCATATAAATTTCTATTTAACTGAGCAGTTACTTCCTATCTATGTGTTTATTTAATAGAACAATTGAAGAACTTTAGATTAAGTACCTATCACTCCTCTCCTTAACATTTCATTTGCCCCCTTTCCAGTTTGAACATTCTTTAGTGGACCTATCCATTTTTATTTCCTTGCCTCTATCCATCTTCCAGCACCATACATACATATTCAGGGGAATTTTTCATATATGTGTGAATATAATTTCCATATAGTGAACTGCAGTTTTTATTGTCTGCATTTTTCCACCTCAAAGTAGAGCTACTGATCTTATTTATACTGTGCATGAAATAGTTTCGCATATTTAAAAATACCCTATACCTACAGTGATAATACAAATATGCATCTAATATAGTTTCTTGTTATTTGGTTTTACTTACTGTGTTTTGGGGATTTATCCATGGTATCAACTGGTCTCAATAGTCACTACTGTTCTTTTTTTTTTTTTTCTGTTGTCTAATTATGGTTACATTTATTTAGTTTTCCTGTTGATAAACTTGGATTTTTTGTTTGCTGGGGGGAGAGGGCTAAGATGGTACCTTTTTTTCTTATTTTTTAAGATGGTGGCTTATGGAATATCTTGAAGTGTAGTTTTATGTTGGAAATCTGGAATAAAAAAGCTTAGGCGGTATAGTCTATCCTAAATTCTTAGGTTGCTAATCTACATCCAGAAACTCTAGTTTTGCTATGCATTTAACGATATACTGAAATTTATGTGCAATATCCTCATACTCATGGTTTTCAGCCTTCTAAATATTGGGGATTATATGCATGTATTGGTATTGGCCACTATAAATAATTCTGAAATAAGTCTTCTAATCCCTCCAGAGGGTCTTCCGGGTTCTTACATATTTTCATGGCATAGTGGGGCATTCTACCACATGAGTTGGGTAGCCACTAATAAAGACTGTACCTCAAAGTTGCCTTGGTCCTGGACTGTTGGGAGAAGGAAGGGCTGGACTTGCTTTTTAACCAAGGCCTTTGTTCTCTAACTGTCCCAGGAAATGCCTGTCAGTTCTTCCTTCTAAGGGATAGGCTGGGATGTGGGGGAGTGTGGCCTGATATCCCCAGGCTGTTCAGTCTCTTAGAGCAGTCACAATTTAAAGTACAGATCCATGACCTAAGAATGAGAAACTTTGAATTATATGCATAGTCTGTTGTGGTCTTTGTGACCCAATAGCAATTGTTTGTATTTAAAGCTTGTAAGTGTAGAGAGTGTTTGTTGCCTGAAGTGTGACCCACTGAGCCAGCTTCTTTGTCAAAGGCAGTTTCTTCAAGAGCTAAGAAAATCTGACTTGGCCAAAGGAAAATTTGACAGTTATGATAAATTGATTCATTACTAAAACCAGGTTTTTGTTGTTCAGAGATGTGTCTGTTCCAAATAAGGTTAAACTTAGAGAGGCATTTCTTGAGACTAGCTTGTAGGTAGAGTTCTGTTGCAGATGAAATGAAACATGAAACTGATCATTTTCAGTATTCTTAAATGACTAAAAGATGTAGAAAAGAACAAAAGTAGATGTTTGAATGAATTTGTTCCTGGAGTTGTGTTAAGAGCACATCTTGCCTTTCCTGTTTTTTTTTTTTTTTTGTTTTGTTTTTCTTTTTCTCTAACTTCACCAATCAAGAGGCCATCTGGGTTTCATTTCATTGTATCACCTAGGCTCTGCACAATCATATTTGGCATCTGCAAAGGGGCAAGAATCTCATTGAATTGGAGCGATATCTGCACTTGTTAGTTGCAGAGAGGTGGATCTTTAGATTTTTTTTTTTTTTCCGAGGAGGTGAGACCTAGTTGGGAAGGATAATTGGTCAATGGAATGCTGCAGTTGTTCTAAGGAGGAACATTATAGTCAAGGAAATGTTTTTGGTCTTTTTGTGAAATCTTTTTAAATCCTGACCTAGAGATTCCTCTCTTTGGAAGGTCTTATAATTCTTGAAGGACTTACGTTCTCAGAGTGGTATAAATATTTAAGCTGGTTTTGAAAACTGCACAGCACAGTGCCTGATACATTTTGGGAATGGACTATACCAATTTACTATTGTTTCTTGTGGATGTTGTTCACAACAAGGATTAGTTTAGAGATCCAGAAAGACCTAAGGATTAAACTTTGCAATTGTAAAGACCAAAGTGGCTACCCAGATTTCGGACAGTGATCTCAGTGTCCAATTTCCGGCATGATGAAGCCATTTGAAGTTCCCTTCAAGGACACCACTACCATCCTGCTTTGCCCAGAAGGCCTGACCAAGTCCTCTTCCTGATTTCAACAGCACTTTCTGGAATGGAATGAAGAGGTGCAAGCTGCCACACAAGCTATTATTTCTGCTTCAAGCCTAGAGAGTACAAAGGGCCATTTTCATCATCACCAAGCTTCAGTCTCTGCTGTGATTTTTATTAAAATCATGAAGTAAGGAAAATGAAATTAATCCAATCTTTTCATTAATGAAGGTCAAAAAACAAAACAAACAAAAGATTTTCTTTGTAGAATGTTCTTTTCCCACGGGCCTAGAAAAATGGCTCACCTTGCTGCTTTTATGGAAGATTGGACTTGAGTTCTCAGTATCCATCCATATTCTGTGGTTGTGTGATCCAGTGCCTCTGGCCTTTGGCCTCTATAGTTACCTGCACTCACATGTATATACATAATTAAAACTATACATATATACATAATTGAAAATAAAACTAATCTTAAGAAATTTTTTGCAAGTTTTCTCTCTGTTTTCATTTATTTTGTTTAGTGTACATGTGTGCAAGCTCAAACACATGTGGTAGGTCAGAGGACAACATTCATGAGTTTGTTCTCTCCTTTCCTGGATTCTGAGGATTGAACTCAAATTGTAAGGCTTGCATGGTGAGTGTCTTTCTCTGCTCTTCTATCTCACCAGCTCCTTTATAAATCTTTCATTGAAGGTACTTACAATATCCTTAACCATAAATCTTAGCCTTGGGTGTTTCATTACTGAGGCTATTCATAAAGCTTCTCTGTTCTCTTGTTCTTCTTCATTTTTCTTTCAAACGTTTTCATGACTGGCAACATTTTATTCATGGTATTTTATTTGTGATCTTTTATTCATGGCCTTGCTGAGATGAGAACTATTAGCCTTTTATCTTGTAGACATTTTTACCATCTTTCTCTCAGTGACCACTAATAGTTATCTCTGTTCCTCCTGTGCCACTTCTTGCTCAGAACTGTTCCAAGGACCCACCCATATCATCATCATATGCTCTTTCCTTACTTAGGTTTTCTTTTTTTCCAGGGTTTATCTTTGAGGTGTATTTTCTTTTCATATCAGTACACTGTTTGTGGTTGTTTCTCCCTGTCATTTTCTTTCAAAGGGCAATTTAAAGATGTCTTTTCTAAATCTATGACCTCATTTGTCATCTACTGTTGAAGCATTTGAAAAAGAAAAACAACAAAACCTTGATCAATTGTTATATATAATTCAGGTGTTATCATCCTGCTAGTACAAAGTAATAGGAAAGGAGGTCTTGGAAATTGACTTGAGCTTTGACTACCTTTGACTGTTCGTGAAGATTTGTCATTTAAGCATTTAAAAAAAAAAAAACTAGTAGTCCACTTTCCAACCTCTAAATGGCTGTGTGCTGGCTGTGGTGGTGCATTCCTTTAATCTCTGAGCTCGAGTCCAGCCCTGTTTCAAAATCCAGGACAGCCATGGCTACACAGAGAAACCCTGTCTCAGCAAAAGAAAAAAAAAAAAAAGAATTTGGCTATGCTTTATGTTTGATTCTTTGGTCCTTTTCAGTAAGCAAATGTTTGGTCTTCTAATTGAATTCCTTTTAAATATTTTCATGTTGAATTCTTCTAACAGTGGTTTGCCTTAGGTGGGATAATGTCATTTGTGTGTGTGTGTGTGTGTGTGTGTGTGTGTGTGTGTGTGTGTGTGTGTGTATTAAAGGACTGGTTTTTCATTTTATACTCTGAACTGTATTGTTTGTGATTATTGATTTTGGCTCTTTTTTTCTTTCTGTCTTCAGAGTCTTAAGGTTCATATACTAAAGGATAGGACTATCATTTAGAAAAAGGACTAGAATTTCCATCTGTCACTTTTCCTCAGTTTGTTCTCTTCTCACTAGCGTGAATTTCTGTATAACTTACTCTTTTGTTCTTAACAGGGTTGTTGGTACAGAGGAACGTATTCCTATCCCCCTCATGGATTACATCCTTAATGTGGTAAGATTCATCGTATAGATTTTTTTTTTTTTTTTTTTTTTTCAGGACAATGTGTAAGGTTATCAGAGCGTTTAATGTTTGATTTCTGTAGGGCCTTTAAAGTACAGAGGGGAAGATGTGCAGAACTGAAAATACTTTGCTCTTGCCCCTTTTCAATAACCAGTACTCTCAGCCTTTTTATATTCTCACTTTTTTGTTAACTGCTACTGTTGTACATTTGAATTTTAACAAGATTTGGTGTGTTAAGCAAGTATTACTTGAATTTGTCCAACATGCTTCCCACCACCACCACCACATACACAAATTTTACTTCCCTTTTTTAAAAAAGAATTTATGAACCTTTTTAATTTGTTATGGGAAAATGCAAAGAGTGCTATTTCCCCAAATTATTTAGTATTTATTCTAGGTTATTAAGCACTTCTAAAACTTCCACAGATCATTTCTTTTGTGCTTATGTGTTTGTTGCAACATTTTTTCCTTAATTTTTTTGATTTATTTCAAATCACAATACTAGAGTTCATGTTTTATTTATATCAGTAAGTACTCTTATGTGTGAGAAGCCAAACGAAAGGAATACACAAGACAATTAAGACATTAGATCTGTTTTTGCCACTAATTCAAAGTGTGCCTCTGAGCAAGTTAGTTTAACTTCTCTTTGCTTTCAAATTGTTTGACTTCTGGAGTGGTTGAAAAAGTGGATTGAGAAGTTATAATTTCTTGTTTTATATATATATATATAACCTTTTCATTACCTAGATGAAATTTGTGGAGTCTATTCTGAGCAACAATACAACAGATGACCACTGCCAAGAATTTGTAAATCAGAAGGGACTATTACCTTTGGTTACCATTTTGGGTCTTCCCAATCTGCCCATTGACTTTCCCACATCTGCTGCCTGTCAGGCTGTTGCAGGTGTCTGCAAATCCATATTGGTAAGACATCTAGCCAACTATTTTACATCTATGTATGTACTTTCATCGTGTTCTCCCTTACCTATAGTTAAAAACTGATAAATTTGTGTCTGTTCTACTTAATATATTTTATAATATTTCTCTTAGAAAATATTTTTTGTTTCTGCATTTGTCGTGTAGTACTGCCATTTGAGTTCATATGAGTGTAAAGTGTATTTTCAAGAAAACTTTCTAGCTTTATTTATGCTTTGTTATAAGTTTTTGATTGTAGTATGCTCATTCATTTTGCAGTGTATTTTCCTTTTCCCAAACCTTTATTAGTCATGAATTGATCTGTAATTCATTGCTCAAATTCTACCAAAAACAAAATGCGTTTATTTCCAAAACACATTTGATTTAGCAAGCTTTCTCAGCTTGAGGTACTCTAGGTACCTTATGTAATAGCATTGTATAGTATTTGAGATTGTTGTGGTGAAATCAGTGTTTATCAGGTTTGTCAGTTTTATCGATTTTCTTTTTAAAGCTAATTGATATTTCACTGTATACACATTACATCATATAGATTGCTTCTATTTTTGCCCATGATGAATACTGTTGTAAACTTGAGTGTATAAATAGCTCTTAAATATTTGCCTTTTAATTCTTTTGGATGTGTACTTTGAAGTGAAATAGCTCAATCAAATGATAATTCTATTTTTTCGTGTCTGCATGAAAACCATCAAGGTGTATTTTCCATTCCTACTACCTACATACATATAAGGATTGTAATTTCACCATCTCCATATCATATCATTCTGTTTTTTTTTTTTAATACTAGCCATTCTTGAGATTATAAAGTAGTATTTCATTTTCATTTTGACTTGCATTTGGTGGTATTGAGCATAGCTTCTCTTTTTGTGTACTTGAGTTATTGTCTGTGTGTATCTTTTGTTAATGTATATTCGTGTCCTTTAGAATATATTTAATCGAATTAAGGTGTTTTGCTGTTGATTGTAGAATATCGCTGTATATATTGAATATCACCCTCTTTTTCAGATACATCACTTGAAAATATTCTCATTCTGTGGGTTGCCTCTTTGTTGACAGTATCTTTGACATACTAAAGATTTTTATGCTGACCATGCCCATTTTATCTTTTGTTGTTGTCATCATTGCTTTCTATGCTTTTGGTGTTGATCCAAAAAAATTTAGATAATTTTATTTTTATGCTTTAATCTAGGAATTATATGTTTTCAGTTCATAGGTCTTTGAACATTTGGAGATTTTGGAGACTCTGAAGGTTTAACTTTCTTTTTGTATGTGTGTGCATAATCACATTTCCCCTCCAATATCATTTATTGAAAATACTGTCCTTTTATTAAACCATCTCCTGTCACTCTTTCAAACACAGTTTAACTATAAAATGTGAAGTTTTCTCTCTGGGCTTTATTCTTTTCCATTGGTTGCCCAGTATCACAATTTGGATTACTATTAACTTTGTAATAGGGTTGGAAACCAGGAAGTGTAAGAACTCCAAATTCAATTGGTTCCTGTAACCCAAGATTATTTTGGCTTCAAGTCCCTTGAAAAGTTGTATGTGAATTATGAGAAAAATCTGCCTCCAACCCACCATAAGAAAGATTGGAATTTTGATAATAATTACAATAAAGCTCCTGTCAGCTGTTTTTGTGCAGTGATAAATCTTTTCTAGAAACTACAATTTAATGGTTTATTTTGTTTCACTCTTTGCAGGTATAAAGTGCTTTCATAGGAGAACAAGGGGAAAGGACTGATCTAACTACCCCACCTCAAAGATGCTCTGTGAGGAGGGATAGATTTATTTCAAGCCATAGGAAGGCAAATAATTTCTAGCTTTGCGTAACAAGTGGTAATCTTTAATTGCCAGATTTTTTCTTTCTTAACTTGAAAAGAAATGTAATACTTGGGTTGTCTATTAAAATAATTTGCCTTCCTGATGCCAGTCTTATAGAGTCAGTGCTCTTGTCTTAGAGAGAAGACAGCATATATCTTAAGTACTTCATGACCTGAAAACATAATTTATCTATTAAGAGTTTGGCTAGTCAATAGCTTTTATAATACTTGCTTTCTCCTTTATTTCTCTCTGTTCCATTTGTACCACTAGATATGTATACGACTGTTCAATTTATATAACATTGTATGAGGTGAGGATTCACATGCCATCCCAGCTTCCTTACTTACCAGTGTTTACTTGTGTTTTACTAAAATATCAATTTACTCTTTAGAAATAAGTGGAAAGCAACATTGTAATATCCATTTTCAAGATTTGGAACTTTGCCTATCATTGCTCTTTTCTAAGCAAAATATGAAACTAACCTCTTCTATAGCAGTACAACAGACAGTCCTGTTTCATATTTACATACTTTAAGTATGATTGGCTCATCAGGTTTAAAAATAGTCTGCTATTACCAAAGGTAATAAGATATATCATTACTAGCTTCATATTTTAGAATTGCCATTTATAAAGTGAGGGACATGACTGACTGAAATTTTGGAGAGTTCAGGTAATAGTCACTTTCACTGTGAATGTTAAAAAAGTAATGTATATGTGTTTCATTACATAGTGCGACACATGCATTATTCTTGTTTCAGACCCTTTCACATGAACCTAAAGTTCTTCAAGAAGGTCTCCTTCAGTTAGACTCTATCCTTTCCTCCTTGGAACCTTTACACCGGCCCATTGAATCCCCTGGGGGCTCTGTGTTACTGCGAGAACTGGCATGTGCAGGCAATGTTGCTGATGCTACCCTCTCAGCTCAGGCCACACCTCTGTTGCATGCACTCACTGCTGCCCATGCCTACATCATGATGTTTGTTCACACCTGCAGAGTTGGGCAGGTAAGAATAATCGTGAAGCTATGGTTTCAGCTTAAAGCCAGTAAAATGCCAAGGGCCTATATATACTTGTTAGATTACTGTGGTTAGGAACAAATCCAGAGCTAAAAGAATAGTCTTATTTAGTATTGAGAATTGTTGGACAGTACATCTGGTGGTTGATGTCTTGTGCTTTAAATTGCTATGTGGTTTCATTCTCTCTTTTAGTTTTTATTAGCATTTGTGTACCCATATAATTTTTCATTTGAATGGAACTTTAAGAAGAATCATTATTGTTATATCTATAACATAAAGGTTGAATTGATGCTTCTGAAGGCAAAAATTTATTGGATGTCCATTTTATCTTACCACTATCTTTTTTTAATAGCAGATATGAAACTTATTTCATATGAAACTTATTTCATATCTTCTTTCACCTTTATGGAGGTTCTACGTATCAAGCTCAGGTTACAGAGCTTGCATAGCAAGCATCTTTATCCCTGAGCCATCTTGATAGCTTTTGTTTATCTAATTTCTATACAAGCACATTTAGATCAAACAGTGGCGTGGCAAAAATTATTTCACCACAAACATTTAAATTAATAGTTAGCAGACAGCAACAAGAAGATGCATCAATGCTATATTGCCTGCAATCTGTGATCTCTGTTGTTCCGTAAAGAAAATGGCTGTCTAGACTAGAAAGATGACTCAGTTGCTAAGTGCCTGCTCTATAAATCTGAGGACCTGAGTTTAATCCCCAGAAATTAGATGTAAGTACCTACAAACATGGCACGTGCTTATATTTCCCAGCACTGTGAAAACAGACAGGTTAGATTCCTGGGGCTTGTGAGCTAGCCCAAAAGGCCAAATGGACAAGCTCTAGGTCGAGAGAGTCCCTGTCTCAAAAAGTGGGGTTGACAGCATCAGAGGAATAGATTGTTTGCTGAACTCCACAAGTAGAGGCACCCATACACACATGATAAAAGAAAGTAAGTAGCCTGCCTCTGGGTATTTGTGGTCACTATTTTGCCACCTTTATTTTTCAAGAAGTTATCAGAAAAATAAACGGTCTAATAGTTCAACAACATTATTTTGGGAAAGAGTACATTCTCTTTCAGCTAACTATGTAGTCCAGACATGCCTGAACTCATTATCAGCTCCAGCCTCCAAAATTACTGGGATTATAGGCAAGCGATAGCATACCAAACAGGAAAATACTATCTTACACCTTTCTAAAATAGCTAAAGGTTGATATTTTTAAAATAAAATGGTTTGGGGACCATGTTAAATATGAAAATACTTCTCCTTTGGTTGCAGAGTGAAATTCGTTCTATCTCCGTAAACCAGTGGGGTTCTCAGTTGGGTTTGAGTGTTCTCAGCAAGCTGAGTCAGTTATACTGTTCGCTGGTGTGGGAAAGCACTGTCCTCCTCTCACTGTGTACTCCCAACAGGTAAGAGAATGATTATTTCTCTTAATATCTCTCTTGGTTTTTCTAACAGACAAAGTTTATAAAAAGCTTGCAAGATTTCTTTGAACAGGGTGGGCAGATTTGATAAAAAAAAAAAAAAGTTCCAGTGGTTTATCCTTCCCACTTTTTAGACTAGGACCTTAACTGACAATTATAACATCTTGTTCATGTGTAATTTGATTTCCTCGGGATGGTTGTATTAGCATAACGCAGATTTTGTTTGTTACTACTTCAGGATGTTTTTATTGAATTTAGAAAAACATAACTTCTCTGGAAGGTATTGGCCAAGCAAGTCAGAGACCATGCAGAAAACAAGGAAACTATAATTGTGCTTTTTTTTTCCTTTTGCTTTGATTTTTATATGTTTACTATTTTCCTTGTTGTAGCCTACCATCTGGATGTGAATTTGGACAAGCGGACATGCAGAAACTGGTTCCAAAGGATGAGAAGGCAGGTACGAGCCAGGGCGGAAAAAGATCAGGTAACTCTAAGAAACTAAAATCTTAAGTCATTACTTCTCCTTAGTATTGTCCCTGGGACTTCATAAGCTTAGTGTGAAACTTAGCTGTTTGTCATATTTAGTCTTCAGATTTTATCATTTTACTGGTTTTTAATTTCTAACTTTAGATTTCGTCATTTCTTCTGTAAAAACATATATATATTATAATAAAATTAGCATAACAGGAGAACATGTATTTCTGCTACCACATAACACACAACATTTGAGAGTTAACTGCCTGATCTTTTCCCTGAGGATATTTAAAAATGATAAAAATATCTATATTTGTGTCTTAAGTATCAAGAGTTGACTTGCTTTCTAAAGTGCTATTTTGAAAAATGAAAGTGTTTGCATGTAGTTTAATATAAATACAAGATTGAGCCATAAAAATTTTTCCAAAAACTGATGCTTATAGTTTAATTTCAGTATAGTATGACTTTTAGTTTTTAGTATAAATTCTCTGTCACCTGTTGAGAAAAGCATTTTTCTTAATTTTATGAGTAGCAATATTGTTCATGCTGAATTAAATGATTGTTAATTGAAAACTTCCACGTATTTAATACCTGGAGTCTATTTTAAGTACATAAAGCTGAAAAATAATAAAGACATATATATATATATATATATATATACATACATATATATATATATATATATATATATATATATATATATATATATATATATATATCTCAGATGTTCTTTAAAATACATCTCTGCATGAGGGGGAGCAGGGACTGCTTCTATCATGAATTCAGTTGACTGCTCTTTGATCACTTGTTCCTGATGATACAACCTTGCTAGGTCACCAAGAAAGAGGATCCAGGCAGTCCTGATGAGACTTAACAAGCTATGGACAGATGGCAGTAGTGGAGAACTCACCTTTCAGTGGACTGGGGGAATGGGATGAGAGGAAGAAGGAGGGAGTTGAGGGAGGGGGCTTCAATCAGGGTATATAATGAATAAATCGTAAACAAAAATAAATAAAAGAAAAATGCATTGAAATTACTGAGAGAAATTTAAGGAAACAAATCAAAGAAAACATGTATCTTCTTAATATATAAGAATTTCTACCAGCTGGTTATTATGGGGTTTGGGAAAGATTGAGACAAGTATATACAGACCTCTAAGGTTAATTTTAGAGAAAATATATATCTCAAATTTTAGACTATTTCAAATTTAACGTAAAGAATAAACTTTATTGAGAACTGCAGATAAAAATGAAATGGTCAAAGAATTGCTTCTGCCAACAGTTTACAGACTTCATCTTGTTTTTTTTTTTTCCTGTCCTTTGTCAATTTTTGTGTATTCACCACCCCATTTCTAGCAGTAATAAAGAAGTCACAATTGCCTAAAACTATCAAAAAGAAAAATTAATAAGTTCATAAAACTAAAACTAGTTCTGAGGTTGAAGAATGCATAAACAAAGCCAGGTAATCCTATCAATCGTGAGATAAAGGCTTGAGGATCAAGAGTTCAAGGTCACCTATGACCACATAATGAGTTTGAAACCAGCATGAGAACTTGCCTCCAAAGGGAGGTTGGGCCTGGAGAGATTGCTTAGTGGTTAAGAACACTGTTGTGCCATCACGAGGACCCAAATTTGGACATCTCAGCATACATACAATAAGCCTGTCATTGCAGGTGTGCCTGTAACCTCAGTTTAAAGGGGAACAGGTTGGAGATAAGTGCTGGCTTCCAGGTTAGCTGGTAAATCTCTAACCCCAGGTTGTGAGACCCTGCCTCAAACAGATAAGTGGAAATAGAGGAGGACAACAGACACTCTCTGGCCTGTCTGCATACCTACACAGGCATACATAAATAAGTAAATAAATCATCAAAAATGGGTACTTCAGTGGTTGAAGGCCCTTGCTGCCAATCCTGACTGATGATTTGATATTAGTTTCTAAGACCCAAATAAGAAGAGAACTGACTCCTGGATAGTGTTTTCTGACTTCCTCTCATGTACTCTAGGGCATGTGTGCCTACCCCCCCCCAACACATAAACACTAGTACATACTAAATAGATAAACTATTTTAATTTAAAAAATATGCATAGTGGTCTGGGGAGAGATGACTGAGTGGTAGCACACGGGCTGTTCTTCCAGGGGACGCAGGATTAATTCCTAGTACACACATGATACAATCATCACTAACTACAGTCCCAGCAGATCCAATCCCCTCTTCTGTGTGGGCAACAGGCATATATATAAATAAATGCACAGGCATATATGCAGTCAAAATACCCATATGCATAAAAATAAAACTTACACAATTTTTATTCAAGTGCAGAATTCTTAAATACTGGGAGATAAAATTGTCTGGTAGTCAAGCTATAATCTAGCAGGGCATCTTTAGTGATAGCTTTAAATTTGATACATTGTGCTGTGTGTTAAGATGATTCATATTTCATTTGAAGATTCAAGCAAGTATGTAGTTTGTAGAACTTCAGACAAAAAGGCATATTGGTATAGGTTTATTTTGTTGTTGTTCTGCTTTTGATTTGGACGGTGGTTTGGTTTGATCTCCTAATTAAAATTTAAGAACATGCAAAATAGATAACTCTCTCTTGGTATTCTTCAAAACATGGATACAGGTAAGTGCTTGCTCTGTACGATCTTATTATTCCCTTCTTAAATCTGCAGAAGGAGAACAGGATGGGACAGCTGGAAGTATGGATGCTTCTACCCAGGGCTTATTGGAAGGAATTGAGCTAGATGGAGACACATTGGCTCCCATGGAGACAGATGAACCTTCTTCTTCGGATTCTAAAGGCAAATCTAAAATCACACCAGCTATGGCAGCCAGAATTAAACAAATCAAGCCATTGCTGTCCGGTCAGTGATTCTCTCTCTCTTTTTTTTTTTTTTTTTTCTTTCTTTCTTTCTTTCTTTCTTTCTTTCTTTCTTTCTTTCTCTCTCTCTCTCTCTCTTTCTTTCCTTCTTTCTTTCTTTCTTTCTTTCTTTCTCCCTCTCTGAACTTTAGAACTCTAACAGTCATCAAACAAATTAAATTGGCAAAACCATATTGCTTGCAGTAAGACAAAGTTGTGGAAATGTATCTTTCACAGGTACTTTGTTGAATCCCTATTGTATGACATACTCTATACTAGTTACTAAGAATATAAAAGAAAATTTCTTCGTGAGCTATAGCTACCTTCCTTAAAATTTCTTAACCTTTTGTTCTTACTACTCTGATGAAATGTCTCACTGAGGTACCTTATTGCTGCGTCTGCCAGATACTTTTATTTTAAGAAGTGATAGTTGACTCACTTTCTACTTCTATAAATAACTCTTCTGGTTTTTATGACTAAACACTCAGAGTTGTTACCATTCTCCTTTTGCTTTGATTATCTAGTAACATTTGTGTTTTATTAAAGTCATATTGGCTACTTCAAGGAGATTGCATTAGCAGGGTACAAAACTGTATTAAAGATGTGAAAGAAGCCAGGTGATGGTAGTGCACTTGTTTGATGCACTTAGGAGACAGAGGCAGGCAGATCTCAGACTTCCAGGCCAGCCTGGTATAGAGTGAGTTCCAGGACAGCCAGAGCTTTTACACAGAGAAACCCTGTCTTGAAAACAAAAAAAAAAAGGGGGGGGGAGGCAGTAAAGAAGACCCAACTTCCAAGGCAAGGAATGAAAGCAAGGAAAATGACCTTCAAAGCCTTAAGATTTTGTCTTTTATTTATGTTTGTTTTTACAGTTACTCCTAAATTGAAGCAAAATTAGATGGTGTTTCTGTTTCTCATTTATTACTGTATCTAATTGAGTAGTGTGACCTTTGAGCATTCTGGGTGTTTTGTGGTGGGCCCAAACCATGCTTTTTTTCATCTATTCCTGTGCTGAACAGGCATTTTGTTCCATAATTGAAATTATGAAATGTTAATTTATATAGAACAGGAAGATGAAATAACTGTTTTCTTTCTGTGCTGTATGCCTCATGTAAGTTTGTGTTTGATGTTTAAGACAAGCATGAATAGGATATAAAGGTCCTATTTATATTCATATAATATTACATAATTTATATTTTTCTATTTATAACTTGTGTTCTGTTTATGCTTGTGTATATGTATGCACATTCATAGTGAGATGACCAAAGTGACTTCTGGGTAAATTAGAGTCCCCAGTTCAGATCCCCAACACCCAGACAGAAGCCAAGTGTGACAACACATTTTCTGAAATCCTACTGCTGGCAGGCAGGCAGGCAGGCAGACAGGTATAAGAAGGAGGATCCTGAGGTGCATTGCCATTCTAGTCAAACCAATCCAGATTCATTGAGTCATAGAACAAAACATCTAGTATGACTCCTGCTCGCTCAGGTATATCAACAAAAGTAAAAGAAAAAATAATAGAAGAAGACATGCAGATACTGACTTCTGCCCTCCACATGCACACACAGTTAATACATCCATGCATATACCATAAGTATACCACCAAAAATGGAGAAAAAATGCTTAAGGGAAACAATGTTTGAATATATTTTCTTTCTGTAATAATCCACTTGTAAAACTTTTATGCCTTTCATGCCAACCTTTTTAAATTATAACGTGTTTCTGGGTCAATTGATTAAACGGTTCTCAATCTGTGGCTCACTATCCCTTTAGGGGTCTAGTGGCCCTTTCACAGAGGTTGCATAAGAGCACTGGAAAACATACTTATACCATGATTCATAACAGTAGCAAAATTACAGTTATGAAGTAGCAAAGAAAATATATGATTTGAGGTCACTACAAAATGGGGAACTGTATTAAAGCATCACAGCACTGAATTGATCAAACATTTTTTTTTCTGTTTTAAAGTTATGTGTACGCATTTTAAGTGACTTTAAATCCAGCAAATGTATCATTCATTTGCCTGTATTTACTGCCATATTGTTTCAGCAAAGTCAGTGTCAGTTTATGTTTAATTTAGCAGTCTAAGTCCTTATCTTACATGCCTTTTGTAGAAGGAATATCTTGTAAGGATGTAGTGCCTGTCAATAAAATTCTGATGGCCTATAGCTTAGGCAGGTAGTAGGAGGTCAAACATCCAGCAAGCAGAAGGGATTCTGGGATAGGCACATGAGATTCAGCCAACAAGATTTGGGGAAGATGGATGCATGGTTCCTTGAGCTCAGGTAACCAGCCACATGGCAAAATGTAGATTAAAATAATGGGCTACTTTAAGCTGTGAGCTAGTCAGAGAAGAGCCTAGCTTTATGGCCTAGGTATTTGTAAATAACTATCTTGAGTCTCAAGAGCTGTTTTTCTGGGAGCTTAAGCCCAGGAGGAAAAGCCACCCACAACAGCCTTACACTTATGTTATATAATGAATGCCTGTATAGTTTTACTTCCTGCCCTCAAAGAATATATATATATATATTTTTTAGAAACTTCTTATTTAGGTTATCACATAAAGAGGCAAGTCTAATAATTTCTTTGCTATTGTTTAGAAAAAGTATTCAATCATGAAAAAAACATTGTTTAGTGAGATGGGTACATGGGTAAAGGTACTTTCTATGCAAACCTGATGACCTATGATTAGTTCCCAGAGCCGATGTAAAGTTAGAAAAAGAAAACTGACTCCTCAGTGTTGTTCTCTGACCTGTTACACACACACTATAAATAATACAAATTGTTATTTTTTAAAATGACATGTTATTAAATCATGTGAGTACTTTATAGCATTATACTGCCTTCTGGGTTTCAGCTTCTTCCAGATTGGGCCGAGCACTTGCTGAGCTCTTTGGACTCCTTGTTAAGCTTTGTGTGGGTTCTCCTGTCCGCCAAAGAAGGAGCCATCATGCTGCCAGTACCACTACTGCGCCAACACCTGCTGCTAGGTCAACAGCTTCAGCCCTCACTAAGCTACTCACAAAAGGCTTGTCATGGCAGCCCCCACCATATACACCTACTCCTCGCTTCAGGTGAGTTCCTATTTGAGAAGCAGGAAGTAGAAAAAATAATGTATGGTTTTTCCTATTCTATTTACGGAGAACATGGGAATCTCTTGTTTTCTCTTTATATATATTGCATATGAAGTGTTTTTGTTGTACTTAATCTGCAACATGGAAATTTCTTTTTTTTTAATTTATTTATTCACATTACATCCTGATCTTATCCCTACCTCTCCTGTCCTCCCCTCTTCCCCCAAATGGGGAGCTCCCCCTTCTCATCCACCCCAGCTCATCAAGTCTTGTCAAGACTGAGCTTGTCCTCTTACCTCTGTGGCCTGGCAAGGCAGTCCCTCCAGGGGGAAGTAATTGAAAAGCTGGCAAGGGAGTCAATGTGGAAATTTCCAAAAGGTTTTCAGTAATATAAACTGCATTTCAGTAACCTTTTAATTCTTAAGTGGGTGGCAAGTGTCATCCAGCTACCTAACCAATCTGTCACCTAAATGCTTTGTTAACTTTTTTTAATTAATTTTCTGTTGCTTTTGTATGTATCTTAGAAATGGTTGTTTTTTATTTTCTTTTTCTTTTTTAGGCTGACATTCTTCATCTGTTCAGTTGGATTCACATCTCCAATGCTGTTTGATGAGAGAAAGTATCCTTACCACCTTATGCTGCAGAAATTTCTCTGCTCTGGTGGTCACAATGCTCTTTTTGAGTAAGGATTATTTGTTTCACCAAGAATCTTGTATTTGCTCTTTCCTACATGCCTTGTCATTTATCCTGTGATTGTAGGATAGAGAGAGCCATTAGCTTTATTATTTTGTATTCTAGAAACAAGCCATGTATGTCTTTATTTCCCTCAGAAGTAAGAGTCTGCTTTTGGGCTAGAGAGGTAGTTGAGCAGTTAAGAGTTCCTGAAGATTTTCCAGGGTACCCAAGTTCTATTCCCAAAACCTTTTTAACATCTCACAAACATCTGTAATTCCTGTTGTAGGGCATTTGATTCCCTCTTCCATTGGCAGTAGGCATACACATCTGAGTGTACAGAGATACATGTTAGCAAACATTCATAAAATTAAAAACATGTATGTCCATGAGTGTATAAAGAATCTCTGCTTTTTTTATATATTTGGGTTTCCATTCCTAATTACACATTTTTTTTTAATAAACCTGATTTTATTTTTTTCTTTGAATACACTAAGTTAGTTGTTTACTTTGCTTAGCCAAAAGATTTTATTGTAACCAGTTTGACTGGATGTTGAGTCTAGCCTGACATATGTAGTCCTTACCCTCATCAAGAAAGGCTTCTTTTGCAGTAAATTAAGACCATTACTGAAAACCACAACCAATCAAAATTCAGAATTGTGAAACCCAGTCCCATTGGTTACATCTACAAAATAACTGTACCTAAAGCTCAGGGAACATTATGAAATAGTGGGTGGAAAAAATTTTAGGAAGGACTTTGCTTTCAGACTGTTTCCTAGTAATTCCAGAAACTACTTCCATAAAATCTCACCAACCTAACAGCCTAAACATGAACTGAACAAGGACAATAGACATTCCAAAATCGGGGGGATAAGCCCACAAAGACTCAACTCTACACAAGATCTACACAGGCAACTAAGGAATGCTGAGAGTGGGAGAAAATCTTCCCTAGGGACCAGTGCACCAATTGGTTATCTGATACCAAATGGTCAGCATTGTAAATATATGTGCAAGTAACATACAGATTGAATAGGTTACATTTAGCAATATATATGTGTATACATTCATGTTAATGAAAAAAGAGGCCATGAATTTGAAAGAGAACAAGGAAGATTATTGTGGGTTTATGGAGGGTTAAGTCAAGGAAGAAGTAATACAATTATAATCTCAAGCAAAACAAAAAGTAATAACAAAAGTAAAGAAAATATGGTACCAGTATGGTAGTGAGTGGGATCCTTTAAATATGTTTTCCTGTATATAAAATACTAGCTAATATTCTATCCATATGTTTTGTCTTACTGAATTTAGAACTTTCAACTGGGCTCTGTCCATGGGAGGAAAAGTTCCTGTTTCTGAGGGATTGGAGCATTCAGACTTACCTGATGGCACAGGAGAATTCCTAGATGCCTGGCTTATGCTTGTAGAAAAGATGGTGAATCCCACCACAGTGCTTGAATCTCCACATTCATTGCCTGCCAAATTGCCTGGAGGTGTCCAGAGCTTTCCACAATTCAGTGCCCTCCGCTTCCTTGTAGTAACTCAAAAAGTGAGTATTCTCCATTTTAAAACCTCCCGCCAACTGAATAGTTGCACTATGCTTTGTCCATAATAAAATGTGATTGTTGAAAAGTAAATGGATTAAGGTTTCCAGATAAGGTTGTTTACCAAAAGGAATAGAGACGAGACTACAGATTGTTTTCCTGCTATAAACATGAACTTTAAGCTTCTGTTTGGTACTTCTAGATGAATTAAATGTCCACACCCCACCATGTCCACTGTACTTTGCTAAACCACCACAGTGCCAATCTGAAGTTTGTTTTTGTGTAACTGACTCATTGTGGAAGGAATGTCTGTTAGTCTTTCTTTTTCCTTCTGGGGATTTGAATTGAAGGGGGAAATATTCATATCATATGCTTTTCAAATGTCTTACAGGCAGCCTTTACTTGCATCAAGAACCTGTGGAACCGGAAACCCCTTAAAGTATATGGTGGACGAATGGCTGAGTCTATGCTGGCCATTCTGTGTCACATTCTTCGAGGAGAACCTGTAATTCGAGAGAGACTGAGCAAAGAGAAGGAAGGATCTCGAGGAGAAGAAGATGGAAGCCAAGAAGAAGGTGGCTCCCGCAGAGAACCTCAAGTCAACCAACAACAGCTACAACAGGTAGAGTGTCTCAGATTCTGGGCCTTATTATTTGCACCTTATAGAATTTAACGCTCATAACTTTTGTTTTATAACCTTGTCTCACTATGTAAGCAAGACTGACTTCAAACTCAGAAACCTGTCTAGGCCTCCCACGTTCTGAGATTTGCCACCTATCTTACAAAATTTCTAAGCTTCCATACCACTAAGTCCATCGTTCTGTTGGCCTGGAGATCTTTTCACTTTAAGAAAGGTAAAGAGTGTGGCCCCAGTACTGTGTGCAGGTGACCCATTTGTGTTCTCATAAGTATATTAATTACATTGTTTTTAGGGATCAGCTAAGATATTTTTTTTTTGGTAAGCAAACGGTCTTCAGTTACTACTGGTTAAACAATGAGGCAAACTTACTGTGGTTAAATTTATTCTCCAATAAAAGCTTTTTAAAACTGTGCTCATCTCTAAAGTTATATCACTTTAAAATAGTTACATTTTGAAAATTATAAACTAGACAGGGGAGAAGATTCAAAGGATAGTTTAACATTGTTTCCCTAATTTTTATTTTGCACTTTGAGAATTTTATACATGTATTTTGTTCATAGCAACCCTTTCAGCCACCTTCCCAAGTCTCCCCAACCCATTTACTTCCTACCTTCATGTCTGATTTCTTCTTCTTATTTTTTTTTAATAACCCACTGAGTCCAGTCAGTGCTGACCGTATGTATTTAGGTATATGACCAGCCACTGAAACGTGAAAACTTGACCAGTGGCCAGATCCTGAATTACTGTCTCTTTCCAAGCAGCCATATTCAAATGTTCCTCGGTGTGGCTTTGTGAACCCTTTACTGTCCTTAGTTGAATATATGGTTGTTTTGTCTTGTCCAGGTAATGGAACTATTGTGAGTTCATGAGTGCAGAAGCCACACATGTTCCTAAAGCATTTGAAAAGTAGTCCATCCCATATTCTATTTTAGGATTTTTCTTTCTAACTTAACTCTTACACCATATGCCCTGAGATTTCCGAGGGTGGACTTCATAATGGCCTAATCATTATAAGGTTATCTTATTTTCAGCACTCAGCACAATTAAAAGTCTCTGCATTAACCATTCTTACAAAAAGAAACTTCTGACAAAGGTTTGGTGCAGAACTAATCTAATATATATATATATTTAGAAGACAGCTTGAAAACATGACCTCGTCAACTCAAAAGTCAATGGACTTTTGACCAGGTATACAGTACCAGGCATGAGTTCCCTCCTGTGGAGCAGGCCTCAGATTCATTGAGAAAGCAATTAGTTACCTCCATAATAATCATTCCATCACTGCATTAAGTTTGTATTATAGCATGCCTGGATTCACAGCTGGGGAAGTCTGTTAATTGCTTTTCTCCCCAAGTAGCGTACATATCACTTTCTGCCACTATGAAACCTAGCCAGCAAGGACATGTGCATATTCCAGCTCCATCATAATTTGGTTTCTCTGTGTCCTGCAACCAGAGTGTGTTATGTCTTCAGCAATGGGGTTTTAACAGCCTAGCTTATCATTGGCAACCAGTCACAAAGGTAATATCCTGTGTTGTTTAAAGGGACACTGGGGACTCCTTGAACAATAGCTTTTAGGGTGGTATCCCATGCCTGGCACTGAGATGTTTTATTTAATGATCCATTGTTTCTGGAAGCAGTGTTTTCCACCCATGCTGGGTACTTGACATTTGTCTTCCTCAAATTTGTTTTTATGTATGAAGGTCCTCATATTTTAATCAAATCTGTTATATATGTATATATATTTCTACTTTTTATTATAAAAATAAGTTCTTGTTTAGAGAGTTTGAATTATTACACCATTATATATATAACAGATTGGGTTTGAGGAGGGTTCCTTTTGTTTTGGAGGTTTGTTTGCTTGTTTGTTTTTTGAGATACAGTTTCTCTTTGTAGGCTTGCCTTTCCTGGATCCACTTTGTAGACCAGGCTAGCTTCAAACTCTCAAGAGTTCTGCCTCCCGAAGTGGTGGAATTAAAGATGTGCACCACTGCACCCAGCTAATTGTGTGTGTATATGTGTGTGTGTATTAGTCTCATTCATGAATTGTTTTATTAATAGATGCTAAAAAGCTGTGATGTCGTTTCCTTTTTCTTTGTAACAAGTTTCTATTCCAAAATATAAATGCCAACCCTGGCCTTCATTTTGACATGTTAAAGTTGAGAAATATATTGGTTCTTTATATCAATATATAACATTACTATTTAAATATTATAGAACTACCAAAGAGAAAAGAACATTCATGAAAAATTACTGCCCTGACTTATAAGTATTGTTTGTTCATGTAAACTTAGAAAAACTTAAGTTCCTTGGTTTTTATTTTGAAGTATATTTTTATATTTCTGTTAATGTCTTTTGGGATCTTGCTTTTTTTTAAATATAGCTCATGGACATGGGTTTCACAAGAGAACATGCCATGGAGGCCCTGTTGAACACCAGCACAATGGAACAAGCAACAGAGTACCTTTTAACCCATCCTCCTCCAATTATAGGAGGAGTTGTTCGGGTGAGTAGACACAAAAAGACTTAATATAGTTTTGCTGCTGATAACCTTTTTTCTCCATCTTCTATACCAGTGCTTCATGTACTAATTCTGAAAGCTTCAGAATATGCTTCAAGAAACTTCTGTTCCCTAGCCATGCTCCATTTTGTTCACAGAAGAACTCGTTTTACACTTAGTTTTCCTTTTAAGTTTTCTTATTGTCCCTGTAGTGGTAACCATATATGCCTTAGTTGGGTTTAGTTGGAGAGAATAACATTCCAGCTCATTCCTTTCCTTGTGAAGTGGTCTTACCTATTTAGGTTTCTTTGGATTTTGATTGTATATTTATTGGATTCTCTGTTGTCACTCTGTAGGATCTTAGCATGTCCGAAGAGGACCAGATGATGAGAGCAATTGCCATGTCTTTGGGACAGGATATTCCAATGGATCAAAGGGCAGAGTCACCTGAGGTAACTGAAGTCTAGCATCCAAAGTTTCTTGCCCCACTAATTTGTATTTTTGTAAACAGTAGTTCTGAGTTCTGTCTGTGATCACTACATAATCATAGAGAAAGTCAGGGGAGTGCTTGTTCATCTCAATGTTTTATTTCTATCTTTTATCTACCTTGTATTGATGAGAATGAAGCATTAGATGATTCAAATGAAACATTAATCTTCATTAAAATAAGACCCAAAATGTAACTGGTAGTAACGGATAGTCCAAACTTAGTTATGTGTTCCTTGGTAATACTACTTAAGTTTATCACACTGGAAGGATATATTGGATAGGATCTAAAAATGAGTTTCCTGGAGAATAGTACATAGGATGTTGCCAGTTAAAACTGACAGTGCTTCTGGGTACTCACCTGTTTTGTGCATTAATCTATGTGACTATTATTACATTTATTCCCATGCCCTTTTGAACGTTTCAGCTGTTTGAGAAGGTAAATGGTATTCAAACACTGGGTCAAGTACTCATTTTTCATGCTTCACCTCTGGCCTATGTTTTTATGCATCCTTTCCTGCCTCCAGGAAGTTGCTTGCCGGAAGGAGGAAGAGGAACGGAAAGCTCGAGAAAAGCAAGAAGAGGAAGAAGCTAAATGCCTAGAAAAGTTTCAAGATGCTGACCCATTGGAACAAGATGAGCTCCATACTTTCACAGATAGAATGTTACCAGGCTGCTTCCATCTTCTTGATGAGCTGCCTGATACAGTGTACCGCGTCTGTGATCTGATCATGACAGCTATCAAGCGTAATGGATCAGATTATCGTGATATGATTTTGAAGCAGGTTGTCAACCAGGTAAGTTCTCAGGTGCCTGAAGTTGGGAGTATTTAAAGTTGTTTTCCTGTTTTCTCTCAAAACTATATTTTTGAAAAGCCTTGCGTTCTACCTGATATGTCTATTTTCTGGATTTGAATTCTTTTGGTTACAGTCTCGCTCTATTTGGTTGTCTATCAATTAATTTTTCCATTTCACACACACAAAAATAGTCTTTAGAAGGGAAAACCAAAGCTTTCCATCAGATTAATGTAGAATATTGAGCTAAATTAGTATGTTAATAAAATAAGTATTTATTCCTTTGACTTTCTGATGGATACCCATAACCCAGTTTTGTTACTCTTTTAGTGTTTGTTTCCTCTCCCATTATAACATTAATGTATTTTGATTGTTGGAATGGAATAACAAACAAATCATCCATAATCTCTACATCTAGAAATATCAAATTTACTTGTATTTTTTACAAATTTGTATCATTGGATATATTTAAATCATTAAGATTTTGTTTTATAGCTGAGCAATGTGGCACATGACTGTAATCCCAGCACTCAGGGAGGCAGAGGCAGGTGGATCTCTCTGAGTTTGAGGGTAGCCTCATCTAAAAAGAGAGTCCAGGACAGCCAAGGCTACACAGAAAAACCCTGTCTCAAAAAAAAGATTGAGGAAATTTTAAAAGAAGAAAACCTGTTTGGGGACAATATGACCATACAGGTTTTATTGTTGTTGTGTGTATGTGTTTTTGTTTGTTTGTTTGTTTGTTTGTTTTAATGAACGAGTGAGGTTTTGAGGTGGAGTCACTTATATGATTTACACAATCGGGAGCAGAAATGACTCAATGACTGTTACATCACTAAATCCTACCCTGGCATGAATGATAGCTCACAAAAGCTGGAAACCTAGAACACACTGCACTATACCAGGCTAGAAATTGTCCTTTCCAAGTAACAATTGGACTGAACCTTCCAGGCACTCTCCCTGGTCTCTACTTTTTCTGGGCAGCTGACCAAAGCATAACTTTTTAAAGCTCATAAACCTTAAAAAAAACTGTGAGTACAAAATCTTTTACTGGAATATATGCTTATACATTGTATTTTAAGGAAGGTAGCAATTTGATAGTGAAGAGCAGTGATACCACCGTACTCTTCAAACATTTTGAAAACGAAAACCTGGCTAATAGTCTAATAACACTGTAGACTTTGATAAAGTAATTTTAGGGGAGATGTAGTAAAAATTGACAGAACATTTTGAAGGTTGACTATGAACACCATGAGGTGTTTTTTTTTTTTTTTTAATGTATGCTCATTTCCTTTGATTTAGTTCTGTAGTATAATTTCAGAATAACTGGGTTAGCAAGATGGTTCATTGTAAAGGACAATTATTGCCAAGCCTGATGACCTAAGTGTAGTGCCAAAAACCCTTGTGGTTGAAGGAGAGTACCATTCTTACAAGTTTCCTTTTGTGCATGTACTCACAAATACCAATTTTAAAAGGTGTTTAGATTGATTGTTAATGATTATGCCTTCTTTTGATACCTTAAATCTCTTTTATGAATTGGTTGTTATTTCTATTCCTCAGCAAATATGTTGAGATTGGGCTTATGTTTAAATATTTTGAATATTTGTGCAGATTCTGGATTACTCTGTATTTAATGTGACTTGGCCATTTTTTCTGCTCTCTAGGTGTGGGAAGCTGCTGATGTATTGATCAAAGCTGCTCTTCCTCTAACAACAAGTGACACAAAAACAGTGTCAGAATGGATCAGTCAAATGGCTACCCTGCCACAGGCTTCCAATTTGGCTACTAGAATCTTGCTTTTAACACTACTTTTTGAGGTAATATATACATCTTTTGGCCCATGCAGTTCACTTACTGAAGAATTAACCAGCACTTACCAATACATTGAATTATGGAGAAGCACAAAGAATGATCCCTGTATTTGATATAAGCCTACAATCTCCCAATAGGCTACAATGTATATAATGAAGTATAATATTGTAGAAGGTTCTGAGTTTGGAAAGTTTATGTGTATCACTTGTGAATAAAGCGAAAAGAGCTGCTTATAAAAAGTGTTGAATCAAAAGATGATACTCCGTTTGTGTCTCTGGCTTTTATACTTGTGCATACTCAACTGTGTGCACAAAAGTCAGATGTCATTCTACAAGGGCATTAAAATGATAATCATGGCAGATATGGAATACTGAGGAATCCTAACTAGGAGCTTCACATACAATTGGATGTTGTTAGGTTTAAGGTGATTAGAATCAGATTCCTTTCCTTACCATATCAATTAGCTGGTTATTTAGGTAAAAGGGTAGTTGGGACAAGATATGTTACTGTTCTTAACAAAATAAGAACAAGAAGGCAATTGACTTTGGAGAAGTGGCTCTTCAATTGTAAGTCATCTTGTTTATCAGAATAAACTTAATTTATCAGAATAAACTTTTACAGTAACTTAGATGAGTCTAATATTTATGTCAGACTGTCTTAAAACTTCATGTAGAATACGAGTTACAATTTATTTATTTCATTTTTGGTTTTTTTAAAACAGGGTTTCTTTATGCAACCTTGGCTGTCCTGAAACTAGCTCTGTAGATCAGGCTGGCCTTGAACTCAGAGATCCAACTTAACTCTGACTCTGCCTCCTGAATGTTGATATTAAAGGTTTGTGTCGCTAGGCCCATCTCAAGAGTTATAATTTGTATAATGCTTTGAGAATAGATACTTATGAGAAAGGTTTTGAAGAACTGAATGTTTATCATCCTTAGTGACACTTCAGTTTAAAGAAAAGTCATTCATAGGCCCCTATTTTGTCCATATAACCACCTATTATTGAACAATCAAGGTGATTTTCTTTTAAAATCCAACACTTCAGTATAGTCCCTGTTAAGAAACTTCCATGTAAGTAAAAAATTTTAGAACTTAAATGTTTTTAAGGCTGCACAGCTACTGGGTTGTTGTGGTGGCACACACCTTGAACCTCAACACCTGGGAGGCATAGGCGGGCATATATCTGAGTTCAAGGCCAGCCTGGTGTACAGAGCTTAATTCCAGGATAGCCAAGGCTGTATGTAGAAACACTGTCATGAAAAATAAAACAAAAAGACTGCATAGGTTAGTTGACTCCCTAATTATATATGTGTCATTACTATGACCCTCAAAGTATAAGTAACTCATCTGAGATCACATCGCTCATAAGTGATATGAAGTAGAATTTGTGTTTAACTAGTTTTGTAAATGTTAACCTTTGGTTTTGTCTTTTTAAATCAGGAGTTGAAGCTCCCTTGTGCCTGGGTAGTTGAATCAAGTGGCATCCTTAATGTCCTAATCAAGCTCTTAGAAGTGGTTCAGCCCTGCTTGCAGGCTGCCAAAGAGCAAAAGGAAGTCCAGACCCCAAAGTGAGTATTTTTTTTAAGTTTATTATTTATTACATTTATTCACTTTGCATCCCGGTTGTAGTACTGTCCCTCATCTCTTTCTTTTATCCTGGTTTCATTTCTGTTGTTTCTCTGGGGTTTGGCCCTTGAATATAGGGCTTAAATCACTTTTCTGAAGCATATATTAAATTAACCTTGAGCATTTTATAGTTAGACAGTTGTAAGATACCTGACCTTTTCCCAAAATTGTGCGTTTGTGTGCTTTGCCCTAAAAAATAATTTCTTCTTAGGTGGATCACTCCAGTACTGCTCCTTATTGATTTTTATGAAAAGACAGCCATTTCATCAAAGAGAAGAGCCCAAATGACTAAGGTGTGTGAAGTACTATGTCTGTGTTTTTATCATTACATTTCTTGAGTTTACAGTAGAACTAAAGAGAGTAAGAGAAAAGAAATGAAAAGTGTATAATCATCCCACCAAAATATAACTCTTGAGGGATTTCATTAGTTCTCTTTTAAATGGAGAGTTCAAATTGTTTTTGGTGGTGGTGGTGCTGTTGCTGCTGCTATTTGGTAAAAACCTCATGATAATGTCTCTCGTGATCATATTCCTTTTGGGGAAAACAAAAGGAATGTAGATGATGGCAAGAGGGAAATGGGTAGGTTTTTTTTTTGTTTGTTTGTTTGATTGATTTTTTGCCTTGGAAAGAGATACTTTTTAAAAACACACATGTCTGAAAGCTTCTTAGAAATATATTAAATACCCAGTTCTTCTTTTTACATTAGTTTTAAGCAGTGTCTACTGATTGTTTTGATAATAAAGTTTGCAGGAAATATGAAGAAGCTTTATGCGTTTGCATTTTATTTAGTACCTACAGTCCAACAACAACAACTGGCGTTGGTTTGATGACCGTTCTGGACGTTGGTGTAGTTATAGTGCTAGCAACAACAGCACCATTGATTCTGCCTGGAAATCTGGAGAAACAAGTGTAAGATTCACTGCAGGCCGACGAAGATACACTGTCCAGTTTACTACAATGGTGCAGGTACATGCTCATCTAATAATGTAAACTTTATTGAAAAGAAGGCATTGTACTCAGCATGCATTTTGCTTGTTGTTGTTGTTGTTTTTCTGAACCAGTCCTGTCAAGTTAAGGAATAAAATGTCCACTTCAAAATACAGCTTTAAATTTTCAGAGAGCTGAGTCTTTCTAATAATCAGTAGCTAGAACATAGGTCTGTCCTTCCTTGAAATGAGTTTTTAGAATCAGGCAAGTATAGGTATATATGTGTATTCCTTTTATCTCTAAAGGCCTTCTGTTTTAATCTTTCTACATTATAGAGATGGGATAAATTGTCGTAGTTCCTACATATTGCAGCATCTTGCCTGGAAGGTCTTCCCACCCTCCTTTTTACATAGAGATTTTTGTTTTGTCTGAATTCCTAGGTTAATGAAGAAACGGGGAACCGACGCCCTGTGATGCTAACTCTCCTCAGGGTACCACGACTGAGTAAAAACTCAAAAAGCAGCAATGGACAGGAACTAGAGAAAACACTGGAAGAGAGCAAAGAAACCGATATCAAACGTAAAGAAAATAAAGGCAATGGTATATGTTTAGCATTCATTCCCCATCTATTTTTCCCTTCACTTGGTGGGTTTTGCTGTATATAGCCCAAGCCAGTCTCAAATTTGTAATCCTACTACCTCAGTTACCCAATTAGTTGGGATTATAGGTGTGTGCCTCTATACCCTGTATTAATTTTTAATCCTTAAGAAAAGATTTCTATTTTTAACTGTGTGAAAGAATGAGTTTGTTTAGGGTAATGCAGTATCTTTGGTGGCCAGAAAATGACATTAGATCTTCTTTAAGCTTGGCAGTTGTGAGCTGTCCCACATTGGTGCTGGGAACTGAATTCAGTCATCTGCCAGAGTAGTAGTACATGATCTTGATCATTGAGCCATACTCCAGTCTCCTCATTTTAAATATTTAAAAAAAAAAATTTTAACCTAAAGTTGATATGCTTTTACCTGGTTTAACATAGCCGGTTTTGTGGCTAATGATTTCCTTTCCAAGGAACAGTAAGAGATAGATGGTCTTCTCCTATGCCCATCTTTATATCTGGTCTTAGATTTAGCTGTTTGGGTTTTGGTTTTTTATTTGTTTTTTGTTTGTTTGTTTGTTTTGGTTTTTTGTTTTTGTTTTTCAGCCCAAGTGATAGCTGATTGTTTTGGAAGGAGAGTTGTGAGATGAAATAGCAAACTGTATATACCCTTTTTCCCCATTTGTAGATATCCCAGTGGCTCTAGAGAGTACAAACACTGAAAAAGAAACAAGCTTGGAAGAAACAAAAAATGGGGAGATTGTAATCCAGGGCCTGACAGAAGATATGGTGACAATTCTAATCCGAGCCTGTGTGAGCATGCTGGGAGTCCCTGTGGACCCAGACACTTTGCATGCCACCCTTCGCCTCTGTCTGAGGCTCACTCGCGACCACAAATATGCCATGATGTTTGCAGAGCTGAAGAGTACAAGGATCCTCAATGATATGTCTTAAGAGAAGGGTGACTAAGGGGGTAAACCCATTGAAGCCTGAGCTCTGGGTCAAATTCAAGATCATCCGTGTACTCTTCGTCATACTATGGAAAAGGTTAGTATTTTTGGTGTTTCATGCTTATTTTTATGTCTTTGTTTTACAATTTTTAAACTGTTCCTGGTCTGTTAGGCACCATTGGGCATCTAACCATTATCCATTGTAAAAATAAGAAAGTAGGTTAATATGTTTGAGAACTAAATGAATAAATCATCGGAAAAAAATGAGCAAAAATCATTTATGAAAACAACAGATAATAAAGAGATAAATGTCTTTTTAATTTTCCTCCTCCACACTTTGCAGAATTCTCAGTTCTACTAAATCTTTTTCAGCAATCATCATGAATATTAGTAGGATTCACCTCACTCTTCCGTGTTTTGGAACATTTTTTTTTTTTGTGGCACATAGATAAACTAGTGTTGCAATATCTATTTTTGTTCCTGGTCTTGTTCAGGTTATTAAAATTCTTGCCCTTAGGGATTTCTGGAAATCAGAATTTATCAAAATAATGTATTTTTTTTTTTTTACCTGCTTGCCAGAAAAGTGGTATAAGATTGTATGTGTTTATATTCGATTTTTTTTCCCTCCATTCTGGTTAGTTTTGCCTCACATGTATTAAATCAGGAGCCTTTTCTAAGCCTTTTGCCTCACATGTATTAAATCAGGAGCCTTAAAAAAGGCTCCTGATTTACAGCAGTCTATTTTGCTCAGTGGGGAAGAAACAATTACAGACAGACAGAATTTGGACTAAATAAATGTTTAAAAATGCTAAGATCATGTACAGATCTTGAATGGATGAAAGGAATCTTTGACAGACTTCTGTATTAAGTTAAAGCAGATATAACAATGAGTGACAGTAACATCAAGTTGGCCAAATGAAGTACAGTTTCGTAAGATCGGAAAAGGCCACATAGGGCAGTTTTATACTGCAAATTAAGATAACCTTTTTCATTTAGAAATTATTTTTTAAAAACTTTCTAATTGTGAGTATGTGCCTAAGAGTATAGTGCCCTCAAATTTCAGTAGAATGGGCCAGATACCCTGCAGCTGGAGTTATATACAGTCACTTGTAACCTGCCCATCTTAGGTTCTAGAAACTGAATTCAGTGTCTCTGCAAGAATAGTATGCTCTTAACTGTTAAGCAGTCATTCTCCTTCATCTACAAATTCTATGGCTAAAAATTTGCCTTGTGATTAACAACAGATTTTTTTAAATCCTTAGACAAAAATATTTGGGATTGCTTGTAATATCAAGAAGCTAGAAGACTGATATCAAGCAGTGGACATCTATACAATTTATAAATTATGGTTACACATAAGAAACTTCTGTGTTTTTTTAAAAAAATATATAAAATAAGATAAACATTATAACTGTCTAGACAAGCCAAAGATCTTTAAGGTTATATGCTAGACTAGATGGTGTGGCTAGTTTGGTAAAGTGTATTAAACATAAAAGGATGATATTTTTTGAACACTTTTATCATAATGGATGCTATCCATAAAGTTGGATAGCTCCTATAGCTCTCATCTTAAACTGATGATTGACTAAAGCATAAAGAAAACTTTTATTTTGTTAAGCTTAAAATTGCAGCATTTCTGGAGGCTAGAGCTGACAGTTACATGCGAAAGTTATATGGCATCTGTGATCAGATACCTCGCCCAATTAATACAGAGTCATATAAGAATTGAGTTTTGAGATCTGTTATAACTTGTGTATGAGGCACATTATTTTAATTTTAAAGGGTCTTAAAGACCAGATGTATCTTTCTCTCAGATATCTAGAGCTGTCAGTCTACTATTTCAAGGCAGAGCTTGGTTAGTATTTTAATCTTTGATAATACTTCTTTGATTATAATTATATTTTTAGAAACTTAAATTGGTAATGCTTTTTAGGTTGTTCGCTCAGCAGCTACAAGTGGAGCTGGAAGTACTACATCTGGTGTTGTATCTGGTAGTCTCGGCTCCCGGGAGATCAACTACATCCTTCGAGTCCTTGGGCCAGCTGCCTGCCGCAATCCAGACATATTCACAGAAGTAGCCAACTGCTGTATCCGCATTGCCCTTCCAGCCCCTCGAGGCTCAGGGACTGGTCAGTTTTATTTGCTGCAATTCTTTGAGACCCTGAAGTCTGGCCTTTTTATGAAGAGATAACTTGAAAATCTTCTTTAGGCAGATATTGAGGCTTTGGTTCATCATTTGGGTCGGTAAATTTTATAGATAATTCTCAGTAACTTCTCTAGTCCTTGCCACAGTTACTAAGGATTCATTCACTCTAGTCTTTGCCTAAAAGAGTTCATCAAAATGTGGCAATAGAATTTACCTGTAGTTGGTGGTTTGTATACAGTGTAATAATTGAAGAACAGTTATTTGTGTGACTGATGGGGTTCAGTGAGAAGTTTACAGTGATTTATTCATAACAAAAAGATAATGCCTTTATTTCATTATGAGTAAATAATTATATTAATATCAAATTGTGGACTGTTTTATAGGACAGCTGCCCTAAGCGCATGATAAATACTAATATGAAAGGAAAAATACAAGTGTCTCCATAAAAGGAGACTAGTGAGAATGACTACTTGGATTGGGTTTGGGATCTATTTCTATTATTGAACTATGAATAACAAATAACTTCCTTGGGAGTTCATATAGACATACTTAAAAGTTGGTGAGATTGTTTATTGAACTATTACAAAACTAAGTTTCAAAACAAGATTTCTCTAAAGTTTATAAAAGGCAGATTTTCGTAGTATAAAACTTGAACTTCTTTTTAAAATATTATTTCTCTAGCTCTTACATATTACATAATCCTTGTTCCGGATACTTTCTTGTTGGTGATGACGTTTAGGTACCAGTGTTGTATTTTCTGAATCTTTCTCTGATTTTGGCCCAGCTTCAGATGATGAATTTGAGAATCTTAGAATTAAAGGTCCTAATGCTGTACAGCTGGTAAAGACAACACCTTTGAAGCCTTCATCTCTGCCTGTCATTCCTGATACTATTAAGGAAGTTATCTATGATATGCTGAATGCTTTGGCTGCATACCATGCTCCAGAAGAAGGTATGTATCTAGCCAACTTTTGGATCTAAGATTCTGGGCGATAGGTTATCTTGCCTCAGTCATTTCAGCTAGCACATGGCTTAGTAAACATTATGCCCACAGTTCTGGGATCAAAAAGTGAATATGACAAGGATGAAATAGGTAGGTAAAAACTAGAAGGTAAAAACACTTGCTATTCTTGTAGAGAGTCAGTTTTCAGCATTCACATCAGTCAGCTCAACCACTTGTGACTCTAGGTTCACAGGATCCAACACTCTTTTGGACTCTGCAGTCAACCTGCATACATATGCACATACATAGACACATGTACATAAAAATAAATCTTTAAAAATGAATGTACACACCTGAAACTAATTACAATAAAATGACAGGTACAAGAGTAATGGTAAGGTGCATAAATCTGTTCTGATATGAATCTTGAATGATACTGATGAAGTTATTGCCAAGTGACTGTTGCATGAGAAAGGAATAAACCATATGGAGACATGTGAGCAAAAACTCAAAAAAGTAATAACATTGTGTGAACAATGTTATACTCAAAGAAAAATGTCTTTATACATATGTCATAGAGCTAAGGATATTATTAATGTGGCATGGCTTCTTCACTTTTCAGACCACCATCCCAATCCACATTTATATGTGAGTTATTGAAAAAGTATGTTTGAATTGCTTGGAACCCAAGGTTCTATTCCAGTCATCCTTTTCAACTTTATTCAGGTCATAATTAGTGAAATGAACAGTGATAGTAATAACTGCAGAGAAATAAAAGACTTTCCTTTGATGTTTTTCATTCGTACATTATTCTGATCCTTTCAGAGTTTTCTGCTTTTACTCTCAGCATAATACCATTACCCCATGTTCTATTCCCTATCCCCACAATGATTTAGCTCTAATAGATGGATCTATATCCTAGCCTTCTATTATACAAGTCTTTTGCACTAAATGTGTTGATTTTGCCCTTAATATTGGCAATACAAGAATGCAAAATGACTAAAACCACTTTGGTCATAAGACTAGTTAACATTAGAATAATAACTGTGCTTTATCAGTGGGATAGTCATGCATCACTTAATGAGAGACATGATCAGAGAAATCATGAGTAACTGATATTGTGTAAGCATTATAATGTGTATTTGCAGAAAACGCAATGATGTAACTTACCTAGGTTATGATGTATATACCAGTTAATTTTATTTGTTCTGTAACATAATTACTACACTGTTGTTCTTAAGTAAAACCCCACTAATATTGCACAACTGAAGGACCATATTTTAGTTTAGATGTGTGTTTATATTTCTTTAGCAGACAAATCTGATTCTAAACCTGGGGGAATGACCCAAGAGGTTGGCCAGCTCCTGCAAGACATGGGTGACGATGTATACCAGCAATACCGGTCACTTACTCGTCAGAGCAGTGACTTTGATACACAGTCAGGTTTTTCCTTAAATGTAAGTCAATTCCAGCTGTCTTCCATTTTTCTTTTCTTTCTGTTGCCCCTATTTTCTCATATCAAGGGTTATTCAAATGAAGCTTTAAAAGTATAAATTTTGTCAGAATGATGACCCACACCTTTACTTAATCCGAACATTCAGGAGACAGTTTTTTGTGAGTTCAAAGCCACCCAGAACTACATAATGAGACCCTGTTTGAAAAAGTTTTAATTGTAATAAATAAATTATTTATTTCCAAAAAATGAAGAAAAGATTAGGATATCTCTTGAATTCTGCTTTTCTTTAGGTTCAGATGTTTATTTTCCTCTTTACTTGACTATTCTAGTCACTGTGATAGCTTCCCGTAGATTATTAGGAGAAAGTGGTTGAAAGGTCAACAAGAATCTGTAGCATTCTTACCATTAATCCTCAAAATGAGTTTTGCTACTGTTTTTAACTGTTTTTGGAATTCATCATAGCTAACATGTATTCCTCTTCCAGAGTCAGGTCTTTGCTGCAGATGGTACCCCTGCTGACACTTCCTCACCTGGAACCTCCCAAGGAGAGGGTAACAATTTGCCTTTTTTTCCTGTGTTATCTGTTGTGAAGATAAAGAAACTGGTTGTCTCAGGCCTAGAGTAGACTATCAGGTGTCATTGTCATGTTGACTTTTTATTTGTTTGTTTTGTTTAAGTAATTTTTTTAACAGCTGAGTCCAGTGCTCTATCTTGTTGTTTTTTTTTTTTTTTTTAGGGCTCGAGACTAACCAGATACAGTCTGTTAAACCTAAAAGAACTGTAATTTTTTAAAGCTTTTTTTTTTTTTTAAAGAATCTATTTTTTTTCTTTATTGATGTATATGAGTGCTCTATCTACATGTATACCTGCATGCCAGAAGAGGGCATCAGATCGCTGTATAGATGGCTGTGAGCCACCGTGTGGTTGCTGGGAATTGAACTCAGTAACTCTGGAAGAGCAGACAGTGTTCTTAACTGCTGAGCCATCTCTCCAGCTCCCCACAACTGTAATTTTTATTAACTTGTTAATGGTTACTAGAGTGATGTTCTTTGGTTGTGCCAGCCCATATTGCTGTTTTTGGACTCCCATAAGCTGTCTTATAGAGTATTTGTGTCAGTGATGTGATTATAGCCATTTGCTTTTTGTGGTTGATGTCTTTAATAAAAGAGCTTTAAAATAAAACTTAGGAGATACTTTGGTCAGTATACTAGTTCTAGGAGATTAAAATGTGAGAAAGTTGGGAGAGACTAGAGAGATGGCTCAGTGGCTGATTTCCAGAGCACCTGAGTTCAGCACACATCAGACAGCTTAGAACCACTTGTAATTCCACTTTCTAAGGATCTGACACCTGGTTGCCTCAATCACCTTTATGTGTGTGTGCCTCTACACTGATACAGTTAAAAATAATGAAAACCAGCCTGGCATGGTGGCACCCACCTGTAATTCCAACACTTGGGGAGGCAGAAGCAGGCACATCTCTGTAAGATCAAAGTTGAGTCCTGGACATCCAAGGCTACACAGAGAAACCCTGTCTCAAAAAAACAAAACAACAACAACAAAAAATCTTTTAAAAAAATAATGAATCTTTTTTTTTTAATCGGTGAAATGGTGGCTAATTCGGGAGCCTGGGGTTTTAATAGTTAAAAGCCCTAACACATAATATTCTTGGAGAGTACCTGAATTCTGTTCCTAGTACCATGTCTGTTGGCTCACAGCTTCCTTGGGCATCTTTACTCATGCACATATCCATATACAATTAAAAATAATAGAAATAAAATAACAGCTAATGCGTTTTAATGGTCTTAACAGGTAATGGCATATTAGTCAAAGAAAATGTCTGTGCTCTTACTATGTGGTAGATGCCTACAGTTAAATAATTTTGCCTAATGAGGGAGACTGCAACAATTATAATTGATAGAATGAACTGATACTTCCATAAGTGGGCATGTAATATTTCCATGTGTCTAAATGTCACAGGAGATCAGCATTTGAGTTGAATTGCATAAGTATATGTGCTAGGCAAGTATATGAGAACGAGAACAAAAGAAAGAAGATGGGTATTTAGTGAATTACTATTAATGCATTATTTCTGAGACATAAAATTGCATAAAGATCAGGAAATGATGGATGCATGCATGGTTCATCCAAGCCTCCCTACTGTTTTTTGTTTTGTTTTTTTTTTTTTTCCATGTTCATCATCTTTGTCATTCAACTACAGTAGTAATCTGTGTTTGATTTGCACAGTGGGCTAAAAAGGAGCAAATACTATTTCTATATGTGGCTTGATTTTTAATGTTACTCCAGTGTGAAATGGAACAACTATTTGACTTTTTCTCAGGAGCTTCAACTCCAGAGGAGACTCGAGAAGGGAAGAAAGATAAAGAAGGGGACCGGACCTCTGAGGAAGGCAAGCAGAAAGGCAAGGGCAGCAAACCTTTAATGCCTACCTCTACTATCCTTCGTCTTCTGGCAGAGTTGGTGAGGTCCTATGTTGGTATTGCTACCCTGATTGCAAACTACAGCTATACCGTGGGCCAGTCTGAGCTGATCAAAGAGGTAATATTTCTAGTTTTTCCTTTCAGTGTTACACTTTGATCATTTGTGTACCTATTAGACTGTTAGAAACTTGTGAATGCCAAGTATTCGTTGAAAGAAAAGCTAGTCTTTTCACAGTGCTATGAAGCAGTCAGGGCACCTGTAAGGAAATTAGTTGATGATATCTTATATATCTCGTTTTGCTTGACAAATTTTGATTCATTTTTGTGCATTTAGAATTTCTTCTTACGGTTGTGCTTTCTGTTCTATGAATGTACATAATCTTGATCCATTCTATTATTAATAGACATTTGAGTCATTTTTCTGTTTGGAACTATCCTATAGTTCTGCTGTGAATACTCATTTTTTTCTTTGTAAATATATAGTATATAACTCTTGAGTGATATATGCCTAAGAGTATTACTGCTAAGCTTTAGAGCTTTTATTTCTATAGCTTTAACAGATGGTACCTGAGTTTACCAGAGTGGTCTGAGTATATATACCAGAAGCATATGAAAGTTCTGATTGTTTCTCCTTATACCCTTACATGATAATTTATTTTACTCATTCCACTAAATTTATTAGTGGTTTTGTGGTTAGGATTTGCATTTCCTTGTTGACCATATTTTCATATATTTTATTAGTTTTTTGGGACCTATCAAAGATAGGTAGGTAAGTTGGTTGGTTGGTGGTTGCTTGGTTTCTTGGTTGGTTGGTGAGACTCTTGTTCAAACTGGCCTTAAATCCCTGGGCTCATTCTTCCCAGCCTCAGCCAGCCTTTGGAACAGCTGGAACTACACTTGAATGCCTTATTGCTTAGCTTTAATTTTTCATTAGATTCCTTATATATTGTATATATGAGCCCTTTTTGATGTGCAATCAATATGTACATATTAGGTTTTATATGAAAGATTTTCTATGTTGTACTTATTTATAAAACAAAACATTTGGCTATAAATGTATTGAGTATCTTACCTATTACATATTCAAACATCTTCCAAATTCCTTGCCTCCACTTCAGAGTCATTAGTATCTCTTCAGATTAGGAGAAAAAGGTCAGAGGCACATGTCAAGGCACCCTGTCTAGTGCCATAACTAAAATTGAAACCCTTGTCTTGAGGGTAAGAATTTGCTACTTGAATAAGAATATTGCTTTTATTGCATTATTAAGAATATTGCTTTTCTAAATTAAAGTCTTTTCCAAAATTGTATAGTAATAATGATATGCCATTACTTAGATTCAAGAAGTAGTTTTAGTTTTGTATTTCATAGGTAATTAAGTTTTGTTTCTATTAATTTGCTTAAAGCTCACTTTGTCCAGTTTTCCAGGCTCTAGATTTCTAAAGTGTTTTCTAATTGTAGATACTAATTTGACATAAAATCTATTAAGAGTGTTTTACAGCTAATTTATTTCTTCCAAAGTCTTCCTGAATAATACAACCTAAGGTTTATTTGATTTTTTTTTTTATAAAAATGAGAGCAGAAGTTATAGAGAAAACAGTCTGTCCTAGTTTCCTGTATTATTGGACATTTTTGCATTTTCAAGTAATTCTATATTGAAATTTTTTTATTTCCTTGTTTCTCTGCCTCTGCTCTTTTTCATTCCGCTCCCAATTTCTAGCTTAGGGTCTCAGGCACATTGCAAGTATCAGAAGGAATGGTAGCATTCAAAAGCAGACACTGGAATCCTCTACCCTTGACTAAATTCTTGGTGCAAGCTACTTTTTTTTAGGTCTCAGATTACCTAACAGTTGGAGGAAACGCTTGATTTGCTTCATTCTCTTGTATTGACTTGCCATAAGCAAGTCTATTAAAGTAATTCAAAAGTTTAAGAAGCCAGTTTGGTTGGCTCTCATCTGGAATCCCAGTACTCTAGAGGTAGAGCTAAAAGGGACTCCCAAGTTTCAGGCTAACCTAGACTATATGAGACCCAAATAAAATACCGAGTATTGTTAAATGTAATGGTACACATCTTTAATCCTAACACTGGCACTGAGGAAAGTTAGTGGCCCTAATAATCTATGTAGCAAGTTCCAGGCAAGCCAGGGCTACACAGTGTGAGGCCACATCTCCAAAATAAAAACTAGAAAGCAAAGTGACACCTCCGTGACAGTCTGTACCATGTGGTGAGAACTAGATGGGATCTGGAAGCTTTATAAAGCCACCTAAAGATTTCTAATTGGTTTGATACTTACCTAGCTTGTATCTTAGATTACTTGAAAGAAACTGTCTATTTTGCTGCTGTACAAATGATGAGGCTTAATTGCACTTGTGAGTAAATGTCACAATTAATGACTTTTCAGGACTGCAGTGTGCTAGCTTTTGTGCTGGACCACCTCCTCCCACACACCCAGAATATAGAAGACAAGGACACACCTGCCCTGGCTCGTCTATTCCTTGCAAGTCTGGCTGCTGCGGGGAGTGGCACAGATGCCCAGGTGGCTCTAGTGAATGAAGTAAAAGCAGCCCTGGGACGGGCGCTTGCTATGGCCGAGAGTACAGAGAAACATGCCAGGTAAAGCCCATGCCTGGCCTAGTGCCGATAAGCAAGAACATCTGGGGGGTTCCTTATACTTGACCAAGAGTTGTGGTCACACAAACAATGTACATATAATGTCTGAAGCCCATGGTTAAGTGATTACATTCTGAGGAAGTACAGGGATGTTTTCACTATATACATACACAAAATATGTACAGATCTTATAATTTCTGTAGTAAAGACTACTCACTGAAAAGCGAGTTCTCTGTGTAGACATTCTTTTCAGAACAAAATGCAAAAAACCTAAAGATTACTACCTAAGGCAAGCTAGTAAAGATGTCATTTAAGTATGGGCTGTATTCACTTGACAGAGGTATCAAACTTCTCTCCCAGACTTCAGGCAGTGATGTGTATCATCAGTACTATCATGGAGTCCTGCCCCTCCACCTCCAGCTTCTACAGTAGTGCCACACCCAAGACTCAGCATAATGGCATGAACAACATCATTCGACTGTTCCTGAAGAAGGGACTAGTTAATGACCTGGCAAGAGTTCCTCACAGCCTAGACCTGTCCAGGTAAAGTAAAATTCTGTCCCATGTGGTTGATTAGGAAATAGCTACTCTTGCAAGAAAACTTCAGCTATAGGTGAAAAGTTCCAATGTGTTTACTGAAAATTGGTTTAATGTTAGTGTTCTTGATACCTTCTGAAATGATGAAGCCTGCTTTTCTACAAAAGACTGCCTTCTAGATTTAGTACAATTGCTTCCTTGCAGTATATTTTATATATACCATTACTCTGTTACTTTCTGTAAGCCTACAGTTAGCTCTTTAAACTACTGCAGCAGTTTAAACCTGTCTTAAGGTGATAGACATCCCATACTATGTTGTGTGGAAACAGGTTTTTGGCTGTTTTGTTTTTTTTTTTTTTTTGTTTTAACCTGCTATCAGTAATCCTTGTTGAGATTGACCATTAATCTGGGACCTGCATTCCCAGCAGGGTTCGTGTCTCATCAGCCTTCTAAGTGCTAGGATTACACACATACACACATTTTGCTCAGCAAACCTATTAATGTTTTTTTAATTGTCTAAATCCTTCAGATGAGGGTTAAGCTCAATAAAAGCACTTGCTAGCAGCACTATCTAACACTACCAATTTATTTTTAAAAATAAAACTTTCAAATTATGTCTTAGTAGCAGTCTTTGCTCCATTTGTGTTTAACTTTTCCGGCGCTTAGTTGTTGAAAATTAGTTTTTAAAAACATAATCTTTAACCACTAAGCAAATGTTTTCTAAAAATGAAACGTTTATACAAAAAAAAAAAAAACTTTCCGTATAATACTTGGTAATCATATATTCTCTGTGTTCTATGTTTAAATACTCCTAATTATTTTAATTATGCCTCCATAGCCTAAGAGAGTATTTTGATCCAGGGTCCAGTGAAGATGATATGTGGCATTTGGATATAAAAGTCTGATTCTCTAGGGAAGGATACATCTTAGTTTGTAGTCTTGGTTAGCATGCATGAAGTCCTGGGTTTGATCTCCAACATTGCATAAATCAGTGTTGGCGGCAAATAGCCATAACCCTAGCATACAGAAGATGGACGTAGGAGGAGAGCCAGGAATTCAAGGCCAGTCTGGGATGTATGAAACACTGTCTTTAAAAAAAGAAATCTATGCTTCTATGCACATTTGAATATACTGAAGAATTCAGGGTGAATATGTTACAGATGATCCCCTGAGTATATATTTATGTGATTCCCCATTATGCGAATGTTAACATATATACTCTTTACATCATCTATGGGGACATATAGATCAACTAGCATTCTTAAAGGATTAAAAAAAATCCTGCTCTTAAATCCCTATCACTGTAAAATCATTCTGTGTTCTGCATACCTGTAGTCCTTCGCCATCAGTATTCTTGGTACTCAGACAGTTTGTCTTATTTATGATTTCCATGTCCTAGTCTTCAGATGTGCACTGATGAGCTTTGGTTCACTTTAGTGTTGGTTGGGATCAAAGATCACTGTCAGGTAATAGGAGATTTCAGAACTAAAGGGTAGGCATGTGGTGGCATATACCTGTAATCCCAGTACTTAGAAGTTGGAAAACTGTTCTTCCCTTGGGGGGGAAGGGGAGGTAAAGGAACCAGTCATTGAGTTAATGTCAGAAAGAGTCCCTGTTCCCCTTACTAGGGAAACCCACTTGATTACTGAGCTACCATGGGCTACATCAAGCAGGGGTTCTAGGTTATAAGCTAAGGTCAAATGGAAGGGAGGGAGGGGGGCTACATCTGGGATACAAAGTAAATATTCTGTGATTAAAAAATTAATAATAAAAAAAAAAGAAATTGGAAGACTCAGAAGTCCGGGCTCATCATCTACTACATAGAGACTTTGACTAGCCTGAGCTCTCTACGTGAGACCCCCCCCCCCCAAAAAAAAAAAAGATTAAAGGGGTTTGGAAATGTTTTTGTTTGGTTTTGGTTAGTTGGTTGCTTTTGGTTTTCCTTGATAATCTGAGAAGTAGTTTGCTATTTGCATATGGTCATCCGGAATTTATTCTGGCTTCTACTCAAGAATTTCTCAGTTTTTGCTTTACTGGGCTATATTCCTTGAAAGTTTTTAAATCAAATAGTATTCTAACCCCCAGTGAAAGTCGAAGACTTTGTGCCCATTTATGTCTTAGCAGTTTCTTTTATAAGAACCTTAGTTATACTTAGCAGATTGGCACCTAGTATTTCTATTGTTAGTTCTTGTATCTTTTTTTATCTCAGTCCCAATATGGCCAATACAGTCAATGCTGCTCTAAAACCTTTGGAAACACTTTCTCGGATTGTAAACCAGCCCAGTAGCCTTTTTGGCAGCAAGAGTGCTTCTAGCAAGAACAAGGCTGAGCAGGATGCCCAAGGAGCCTCTCAGGACTCAAGTAGCCATCAGCAAGATCCAGGTAGGGAGTCACAAACAATCAACTGAACAACTGAATGGGTGGGAGTTGTTGCTTATGGAATTAAACTGTTCTAGCTCTGTTGTTTCCCTGAGAACTTGCTGTATTGCAGATATCTGTCATAGTGCTGTGGGAATCAGCCCCACGAGGAATTTCTTCACATTGCAGCCTTGTTTGGCTATCCTCACATGTAACCTTCTCTTTTCCTTTGTCACCCATTCATTTATACTTTGAGAATTTGTAAACTTACCCATGGAAGGGTCATTGTGTTCATGCTTGCCTCCTGTTGCCCAGCATATAAGCACCCTTTGATTATTGTGCTGGTTGATTGATTGTTTCAGGCGAGCCTGGGGAAACAGAAGTGCAGGAGGAGGATCATGATGTCACTCAGACAGAGGTGGCAGATGGGGATATCATGGATGGGGAGGCTGAGACCGACTCAGTGGTGATTGCTGGGCAGCCCGAGGTGCTCAGTTCACAAGAGATGCAGGTAGGGAGGCAGATCATTCCAGCATTCTTCTGCTGCGGCGTTGAACCAAACCCCAGGTGGTGTGGGTGGGTGAGTACTTTAGATCTTTGCCTCAATGCTGTTTTTTGCCTCAGTGCTGTCTTCAGAGGAACATAGATGGTGATATGCTTAGTAAATGCTCAGCAAATGTGTCTGAACTGTTTTATAGGGCCTGGGGTAGAGCCAGAGTGCCATGTATTTTGAAATGGTATCAGTCCCAACCAGATAGGTGAAATGTTAAAGTAGAAAGCTGCCCTGAGGCCTTTGGGCCTTTGATTTACTTGGCTCTGGTCATTATTGAAATCTACTTAGTGCCACCTTATGCCGTACCACCAGATCTTACCGGTGGATTTAAATGGTGGTCTTCTAAAGATACTAAAGAAAACCTGGTAATTTGGTCACAGTGGTTAAGAAACTGAGCCTATGAGCCTTAGCTGCTGGCCCAAATGTGATCTGCATGTATTCCTGAATAGTCTTAAAAGACAAATCTTGTGTTAGTTAGCCAGGGTGGACCCATTTGAAGGACAGTATAAGTGTGATTTATTGGAAGCACATAGTAGTCTGTGTGTTAATAGCACCAAATGTATGGTTTCTATGTAATATCCATCACATTATCATAGAAACATATGCTTTCTGGCTGGCTTTTTTGGGGGGGGAGGGTTCAGTGCTAGCACAATGAGACTTGTGTACATCCATATGTATGTTCTATTTCTCTCCAGGTTGAGAATGAGCTGGAGGACCTGATAGATGAGTTGCTTGAGAGGGATGGCGGATCTGGGAACAGTACAATTATAGGTGAGAGCCCAAGAACTGAGTATAGCTCTTCCTTTGTTACAGTCTCTCTTGGGAGGACCCTTTTTCTCATCACCTGCTTGCTCAGCTCTGCCTAGGGGCTCATAGCCAGCCTAGATTGCTGCTTGTATTGATGTTGATGGTCTTAACAAAAGAGAAATTTGTAAGCCATCTATAGGCCTATGACAGGTCTGAAGGGTTGCCTGTGAGGGGTGGTGGTGGGGTGACCATCAGTGTAGATGATAATATCAGGTACAACAAAAGAATGTTTTGTTTATTTGTGCAGAACTAGAAAAGGCTGTAGGATGAAAAAAATGCTTTTCTTTCAGTTCTTCAATGAAGTCCAGGGGCTTTTTGCCCTTGTGTCTCAATGTAAAAAAAGTGGTCATTCCTTAAGGATGGCCCTTTTTAAGTCTCAAATGGAAAAATGACAAAGGTAACCAGCTGCCACCTCATTGTGAAGGGGTTTATGTTTTTATTTTACTATCAAGAAAACCAAAGAGTAAATGGAAATAGACATATTCTTAAAGATACAAAGCTTTTTCACATCCATCGTACTTTGTGATTGCACAATTAGTGGGATTGGCAAGACAGATGTGATCATTCCGTTTTACAGATGAGGAAACTGAGACTCAGACAGGTAAAGTAACTGGCCAAGCTCACCTAGATAGTTGACATCAGAGAATCAAGTTATTTTACCTCATCGGAAAAAAAAAGAAAGAAAGAAAGAAAGGAAGGATGGAAAAAACCAAACAAACATGGATATCTGTTAGGTGTACATAGCTACTTAGACGCACCCAGTCTGGAAAGGGAAGTCCTCTGTTGTTCAGTGAAGGCTCTGCTCTGTAACCTTCAGTGAGCAGAAGTGGAGAGGATGAATCACAAGAGGACGTGCTGATGGATGAAGCTCCTTCCAACCTCAGCCAAGCTTCCACCTTGCAGGCCAACCGAGAAGGTGAGAGTGCCGAGGCCAGAAAGGCCTCCCTTCTTGCCCTGCACGTCTGACAGACACTACACTAGGGTTTTCCTGAAGGCAGCTGCCCTTCAGGAATAAGGAAGCATCTGTCTGCATGTGCTGACATACACCATCCACTTTATCCTCAGCCAGTTTTTCAAATAACGTGTTACTACTGCTTGTTACTTGGTTCGCTTTCTTCTCACCCACCTGCTGTCATCGCTCCAGATTCCCTCTTATCAACAGGATGCAGTCAGTAGCAAAATAGGACTGGAAAGGCAAGGGGGCACCGACAGACTTGGCCAAGTCCTACACCGTGGCTCCTCAAGCACCACCCTGGAGCCAGCTTCCACATTCAGCAACCCTGCTCAGCGTGTCGATGCATTGATTGGCACTCTCAGGAAACATGGGCTGGCTCACTAAGTCTGTACATCACCCTAAATCTGATTCTTCCTCTCCTAGAGTCAGATACCCCATCGCCTTCCCACTCAGTCTGCCGGCCTGCACAGTGGCCTGTTTTCTAGCTACTCAGTATAGTCCTCCAATGTGCTCCCTTTGTTTTAGATTCCATGAATATCCTGGACCCTGAGGATGAGGAGGAGCACACTCAGGAAGAGGACAGCAGTGGCAGTAACGAGGATGAGGATGATAGTCAGGATGAAGAGGAGGAGGAGGAGGAAGATGAGGAAGATGATCAGGTGAGGGGGGACTGTGTTTGGGTTGGTTCAGATGACCTCTTCCATGGGAACACAGAACTACAGAAAAACGGACAATCTGGGTAACTAGCTAGCCTCGTCGCCTCCCTCCCTCATGTGCTCATGTGGCCATGACACCAGGCTTCAGAAAACACTTACCTCCAGCAATTCTCCATCTCGTATTTTCCCTTAAGGAGGATGATGAAGGTGAAGGAGATGAAGATGATGATGACGATGGTTCTGAGATGGAATTGGATGAGGATTACCCTGATATGAACGCTTCTCCCTTGGTCCGATTTGAGCGCTTTGACCGGGAGGATGATCTCATCATTGAGTTTGACAACATGTTCTCCAGTGCTAGTAAGATACAGGGGCTCAGCTGGGTTTTATCTATTTATTCTTATACCCTACTCTAGGGTAAGCCAAGCAGTGAACTGAAGCAGCCATCAATCTGATAGAGAACAACACTTCTTTTACTGTCCTGACATCCTAGGGCAAGGGATGTCTGAATCCGTCTCTCTGAATAGCATATCCTTGCAAGAAAGAATCGGAGGAGGCTGCTCTTGCTATCTCCATCTCAGTAAACAGGGAGTTCTTAGATCCTGGACAACTTGATGTTTTGCTTGATTGGAAAAAAAAAAATGAGAACAAGTCTGACTGCATCAGGCACCTGAATGCACACTGCAGTGACAGGGCAATCAATAATCCTTAATTCTGTAACGCTGGATGTCAAGGGTATGGATGGACACCGCTGATCCTGCCATTAGGGAGTGGATTTTAATATATTCACTGTTCATCACAGATGCAACTGTTCAGGAGAGAGACTGAATCTCTCTACTCATTCCTATCAACATCGACGAGTTCTTAGCCTCAAGCTGTCTTCATGGGACAGGTCTTACCTCAAATCACGAGCATATTATTGCTGAAAACAATTCTGGTCTGTTGTCTTGGCCATAATCTTTTACCTCTGAGCCTCAGTTTGTCACCTGTAAATGAAAAGCATCAAGAGAAAAACAAAATGAGCAGTAGATAGTTTGCATTTTTGCAGTTTTTGTCAATCTGCCTTATATTTGAGCCTTCATCAACTCGACAAAATGAACAAATATTTGAGATGTTTCTACTGGTCGTTGGTACTGGGGATAAGGTTGTAAAACAAAAATGCTTGTATTCTGTTAGGAATTATAAGTAAGCATGCATCACATCGTGGTACATTAAGAAAACACAGACTAAAGTGTATCTATCTAACCCAACCTATTAGACTTTAGAAGAAGTAACATCTTGGGCTGAAAATAAAAAGAACAGGAAACAGAGGGGACAGCATGTATCCAAAGGGCATAGAAGCATCACTGTGGTTGTATTGAAGAAGGTTGGGGAAACACTAGTTTAAGATTACGTTGAGGTGGTGGCATAACCTGTGGTATTAGAGACTGTAGATTAGGTGTGGGCATTGAGGGAGAAAGATGAGGTTTTCATGTGAGTAAGCGACGCCCAAGAGACATGGTTCTACTTGAACAGCCATGGAAAAAATGTATTTTTGACACTGACCCCCTTTGCATATTGTCCTTGCAGCAGACATCCCCCCATCCCCAGGAAATATTCCTACCACCCACCCATTGATGGTACGCCATGCAGATCACAGTTCCCTGACACTGGGCAGTGGCTCTTCCGCAACTCGTCTCACCCAGGGGATCGGTCGCAGTCAAAGGACCCTAAGACAGCTGACAGCCAATACAGGCCATACCATTCATGTTCACTACCCTGGGAATCGCCAGCCTAACCCTCCACTTATACTCCAGAGGTGAGTTAGAAGCAGAATCTGTTGGACTCAATGGAGCTAAGAATTTTATCTGAGCTTCAACATTTTGTCTTGACCATAAGGATAAACAATCTCTCACAAATAAGTTGTTGAGGGAAGAATGCCAAGTTTGTATGCCCCATGTAGTGACACACACCTATAGTCCCAGCACTCAGGAAGCTTAGGCAAGATCATAAGGTTAAGGTCAGCCTTGGCCACTATTTACATAATAAGACCCTGATGTATAATTTAGCAAGTATCTTGTTTGTCAAGAATCTAAGAGTTGGATTTACCCAAGACAAGACCTATCTATAGCTTAGACCTGTGCTATAGAATTTAATTTTAGTAAGTGAAGCAATTGTAAAATGAAGGAATGTATGTAAGTGCCTTAGTGGTGTCCAACAGAGGCACTATATCTGACACAGTGTCTGGCATATGAAAGCCTTCTGGTGGCACTTAGGTGTTCAAGGAACTATTAACATAATAAACAGTTTAAACTCAAAGTTATCGAACTTTGAGAATGGTAGTAAAGGTTTAGGTGCAGTATGATAAAATCTATCCATAATCCTATAAGTTTAGTAGATCTATATGTACAATCTCATGGTAACATGTTTCTGTGGACATCAGAGTGACAGTGATACCTTAACACTACCCTACAGGTTGCTTGGTCCCTCAGCTGCTGCTGACATCCTTCAGCTGAGCAGCAGCCTTCCCTTACAAAGCCGAGGCCGGGCCCGCCTCCTTGTGGGCAATGATGACGTCCATATCATCGCCAGGTCTGATGACGAGCTGCTGGATGACTTTTTCCATGACCAGAGTACAGCTACTAGCCAAGCAGGCAAGTTTATGCAGTAAGAGGGAGGATAGAGCTGTGGGATTCTTGTTCAGTCCTAAGGAGAAGAGCAGTATCTTTCCTGGTGAAACTACATTTTATAGGAGACAAAACCACTTAGTGTAGCTTAGCCAAGGGCAACAATTCTTTGTTGCCTCCGAGTATCCGTTATACACCAAACCTTGTGACAGACTATGGGTCCTTTTAGGAAAATTCAACACTGTATAAAGCCAAGATTTTCACTTCATTTTGTTCTCATAGGAACCCTGTCCAGCATCCCTACAGCTCTGACCCGATGGACAGAGGAATGTAAAGTTCTTGATGCCGAGAGCATGCACGACTGTGTTTCAGGTGTGTGACAACTTAGTTATTGGGGTAGTAATGAGCCTTCAGTGCTAGGATGTGTATGCAGAGAGTTGTTTATGATTCTCTGGCTGCTAGCTCTGCCTCTCTACTTCTCAACCTTTCCAAAGCAGCCTCTGATCTTTGCCTTTTTTCTTGTAGTGGTTAAAGTACCCATTGTCAATCACCTGGAATTCTTGAGAGATGAGGAGCTAGAAGAAAGAAGAGAGAAACGCAGGAAACAACTAGCTGAGGAAGAAACAAAAATAATAGACAAAGGCAAAGAAGATAAGGAAAACAGAGATCAGAGTGCACAGGTGACTCCAGAGGGCTAAAGAGATAGACCATTTTGTCTTTATTATGGTTTTGCCATGCCCATAGTACCAAACCTCTAAAAAAAAAAAATTCTAGAACATTACATTGGACCTTGCGAATTGTTCATTCCAGATTGACTCTTCATTCATCTGGGTTTTAGGCAATAATAATCAAACCCAGAGGGGAATTATTTCTCCATTCCCTTACTGGGAAAAGCTGACACCTGGACCGTAATGGTTCCTTGCACAACAGTCCTACTTTGTAGTGTTTATATTTCTAAGGCCTAAAGATAGACTGAATCAACCCATGTTCTTGGTTCTCACTTCTGTTTCATGGTGGACTTCAAGGATGTCAAGTCTTACTTTAAATAACCATATTATAGCATCTAAGTAAGTTTGGCTTAGGTTACAAGATTTTCCCCCTCTGAAATCTGTTATCATGTAACTAAATGTGTATGCATAAAAGCTCATAGAAGCACAAAGAAATTAAGAATGGAGCAGAAGACGACTGTACTATACCCCAATCAGCAATTAGGATGTTACATAAATTAAAATAAGGACATGAACTGGAGATAACCTGGGTTACAGCTTAAACCTGTAATTCCAGTTCCCTGTGATCCAAAGTCCCCTTTGTTGTCATTGTAGCCAAAAACACATCTAGCCCTAAATTAATAAGGCAAAGAAAAAGACTTAACGATTGGGATTAGCTCAGTAATAATGTGCTTGCTCTACATAAGCCAAGTCCTGTGCACATACATACATACATACATGCAGGCACACACTCTTATCTATATAAAAGGAATTGAAGGGGGACATTACACTCCTACATATAAAAGGAATTGGAGGGGGGCTTGCTTTAAATATTGAGGGTGTAGCTTAGTGATAGAGTACTGTCCTGGTCTGTACAAGGTACAGGTTTGATTCCTTACATGCTAACTAAATTGACTAGTTCAAACACTTAAGGCATTTTTAGTGTGTTCCTGGAGATAACAACTGGTAAACTTGAACTCTCATACTGGGCTGTATCCCCTACATCCTCTCCAAAGCTATTCAACATTAGTACAGTATGTGTAAAAAAAAAATGGATTTTTTTTTTCCTAATTTGAAGTGGGCACATGGCCAGGTCTCTGAATTCCTGGGTAGTCTAGGTAAGGGATGATGACTAATTTGACTTTCTTCTGTGCTTGCAAAAGTCTCCCAATGGTCTCTCTTCTCTTTGCAGTGTACTGTATCTAAGAAAAATGACTCCACTGAACACAATGTCTCAGGTAACTCTCCCTCCCTCCACTCTTGCTAATTAATCAGTGGATTCTTTCCAAATAGCTGGCCATGTGAGCTGAAGATAGACACTGGTGCTCTGTGGGATGAGGTAGTAGATTGTATAGTTTTAGGGTCATAACCCATCTTGGAGATAACTATACAGTCTACTGTCTTTCCCACGGTGGTACACTTCCCATCCAACTAGCCCTAATCAGGTTCCGGTTATGGTTATGCTGTGTTTCGGTCTGTAGGTAGGTCTTTGAATGTACGTAGGTCATGTATCTTGTTCTTTTCCCCACAAACTAAGCATGTACATCTTTGATGTGGTTGATCTTTGATATGACACTTCATGAGAACACCTGATGTCAGTGTGTCTCAGTTGCCAGTCCTCAGTGAATGTTAACACAGAGAACTCTAATGTGTGTTTCAGAGCTAGACTTATTCCATTCAAAAGACTTTCATATTTAGAAATTATGTTTTCCTAGATCTTGGAAAGTAAAATATTGGTACTAAATTGGAGTTGTTTTCCTTACAAAACTGAAGGTAATGCCTACTTTAGTCCTTTTCATTCTTAATCTAAATCTTGGTGGTTTATGGAATCTAAAAGTCTTAAGAACATGTATTGAACAATTGGCTTTTGGGGACAGTAGCTTTGTGGGCTATATGTGCTTTCTATTTCTTCTAATCATAACAGTGATCAGTAACCATTTTGCCATTGGTCCATGTAGTATCTATCATCTCTATTCAGAACTTCCTTCTAAGGAAGCTTTCTTAAATCTTCTGCCCTTGAACTGGGAAACTTGTTTTACCAAAGCCTACACAATATTTTTAAAGTATTGAAAAGAGAATAGATATCCCAAGTGTTCTTAACCTAGGAGAGGTTTACAAAGGAGTCTGCTAAAAAGTAAAAGGCCTTTTGCCTGCTGCCCTTACTAGACACTTCTGCACATTCCGGGGTGAGGTAGTAAGTTGTATTGTTGTGGGGTAGGGATTTTAGGCCCCAGTAAGAAGATAACTATACAACTTACTACTTTCCCTGGTGTGTGGCATGCTCACATTAAGTCCTGGCATTATTGCCTCCATTAGAGAAAAACTGTAGATCTTTATTGAATAAAGAGGTCGATAAGAAAGGGAGGTAGAAGGGGACGAATGAGAGAATAATGCAGATACCATTAGTAAGTGGTATCTGCATTAGTAAGTGGCTTGTCCTTCATACATTATAACATATTAATTTATTAATTTACCATTGGGTATAAACTGAACGTTCTGCTATTCTTTGATTCTATGATAACTTCATTTACTTAGTAATAGAATATGACTATGAATGGAAACTGTACTTAAGAAATTTTGAATTAAGAAGCCAGGCTTGTTGGCTCATGCTTGCAATTCTAAAACTGGAATGTAGAGGCAAGAAAAGAGTTCAGCTTCAGAGTGAGCTCAGTACAGAGCTACATGCGACCTTGTTTCTAAACAACACCAAAGAATTATGAATAAATTTTGACTGTTTCTTGTTCCAAGTAGATTAGGAAATTGAGGATCTATAAGCTTTTAGTAGATATTTCTGGGTAGCTTCACCCTATCTAGGTGTTTTCAATTCCTTTTTACCAGGAACAGAAAAGATTTTATTGTCTAAATTGTCAGTCATATCTTTGTCCTAAGATACAGCTAACACTGTGATTTATTTAGCCCTCATAATCATTATGGTACACCAGCAAAGAGCTGTTAGAGGAACAGTTTTTTTGAGAGAGATTTTCATGTCACTTGCTGGATAGGTCCTTACCAAGCTGCATGTGCTTGATTCTTCACATGGTCATTGGCTAAGTTCCCTTTAACCTCCAATATCATTTTTTCCAATAAAGATGGGACTCCTATGCCTGACAGCTATCCAACACCCCCCTCTTCAACGGATCCAGCTACATCTGAGTCCAAGGAGACACTTGGTACTCTACAGCCTTCCCAGCAGCAGCCAGCACTCCCACCCCCACCAGCCTTAGGAGAGATTCCTCAGGAAGTGCAGTCCCCTGCTGAAGAAGTGGGGAACTCTACACAGCTATTGATGCCTATAGAGTTGGAGGAGCTGGGTCCCACAAGGACAGGTGGAGAAGCAGAAACAACTCAAATGGAATTATCCCCAGCTCCAACCATAAGTGAGTAAAGTGTTAACTTTAAGGGGGATTAAAAAAGAGAGGAATTGCTATCTTTATAAGTTTTCTCTTCTTTCTTACTTTAAAGAATTAGGAGTTTGGAATTCTCAGTTTCAACTTTAGCCTTCTTAGTTCAAGCTGAGATTTCTTCTTTGTGTTCTCAGTTATTGTTGCACGTCTTAATAATAGTGTTAAGCATGCCACCATTTACCGAGGCAATACTCATTTTTGAGCTATCATTTCAGATTTATTATTTAACTTCTTTGAAAGTAATTCTTTTAAGTTGATGGTACCTTCATTCATAAATTGAAATTCAGACATAAAGTAATTAGCCAGAGTCATTCAATCAGTAGTAGTTGAGCTGAGATTACAATCTATATGTGCCTGATGTCAACAATTCTGCGTGTAATAAACATGTATCTCATTCAGTTTTCCTATCCTCCTTATTCATATACCTACGTCTCACTTATTTAAAATGATGTCTCAAAATTCTTCTTGACAAAGTATTTTTAAAAGGTAAATAGAAACTGTGTTCACTATACCATAAGTTCTATGATGTAGCCTAGAGAAATTTTTAAAGTACCAGTTTTGTTTGTTTTTTGTCAAGAACTATCATGGTTTCTTTCCTATAGCTGTGATAAAATAATCTGACAAAAGTTATTTTAAGGGAAGAAGGGTCTATTTTGACTCACAGTTCCAGGTTATAGCCTGTCGTAGCAGATAGTCATGGCAGAAACTTAAGGGAGCTAGTCATGTATCATTGTACATAAAATAGTAAAAACAATAAATACATGCAGTTAAACAGCCCAGCGTCCGTAGCACCTGTGTATTAACACTGCTTGCAGGAAAGCTGAGAGTGACAAATCCCTTACCTGGAATGTCTAGGGACAGTGTTGCACAGATATGTGTAGAGCAAACTAAACAGTAAATAGAATAGTATTGAATCTTAAAGGGCAGTTGAGATGGAGTAATGAGTAACAGATGCTAAAGAAGTGAAAAATCTGTACTAACTTTTGCAAAGGAAACAATCCTACCAAAGACCTTGCTCGTTATATTGCCTTGATTTAAAGCAGCTATCTCACTGGGTGCTGTAACACACACCTGTAGTCCCAGGCAGAGGTAGGCAGATCTCTGATTTTGAGGCCAGCCTCGCCTATAAAGCAAATCCAGGACAGCCAGGACTACACAGAGAAACCCTGTTAAAAAACAAAAACAAACAACAACAACAAAAAAAAATCTCACTCTGACTTCCTTCTAGCCTCTCTTTCTCCTGAGAGAGCTGAAGATTCAGATGCATTAACAGCTGTCAGCAGTCAGCTGGAAGGTTCTCCAATGGACACCAGCAGCCTGGCTTCCTGTACGTTAGAAGAGGCTGTGGGTGATGCTCCAGCAGCTGGGAGCTCTGAGCAGCCCACGGCAGGGAGCTCCACTCCTGGGGATGCCCCACCAGCTGTGGCAGAAGTGCAAGGCAGACCTGATGTGTCAGGTGAACCCGCCCAGCGATCCGAGGACAAGTAAGCACTGTATGGCCAAGAAAAATATATTAGAGAGTATTTCAAGCTGAACTCATATTTGTTCACTATTGGGCATGCTTGTTGCACTATGATCATTGTATCTTATTTGAGAATTGGGTATTAATTAGGTGTGGTTTGTTGTTTGGTTTCTTTTTTGTTTATGAGAAAACAGTATTAAAAAAAAATACCTGAGAATCATTTCTTTCCTTCAGCTCTCCCCCTGCATCCTCTGAGAGTTCTTCTACCAGAGATTCTGCTGTGGCCGTCTCTGGAGCAGATTCTCGAGGAATTCTGGAAGAGCCACTACCTTCAACAAGCAGTGAAGAAGAAGATCCCCTTGCCGGTAAGTCCGTGAGTGAGTGCTCAGGCCGTAATGATATTGGTTCTGTTTCCAAAAACTTTGTAAGGACATACCCTCTGAACACTTTCCTCAGGTGTTTGTATGTGTGGTATGTTGGGAATAGGTTGTGTGTTGAAGAAGGAGTAGCAGTAAGAGGATGCTGGTATTACATAATTGGGTGAATTTAGTCAGGTTACCTTAGCTTTCTCATATCCTCCATCTGTACCACTTCTGACCTTTATAAAATAAGACTATTCAAGATCTTTTATCGTCATTGACAACTGTTTTAGTCAACTTTTCATTACTGAATCAAATGTCTAAAATAATCAACTTTTAAAAGAAAGGCTTATCTTAGCTCACAGTTATAGTTTTCTATCTTTGGTGGGTTGGCTGCCTATTGCTTGTAGGCTTCTGTAGTAAGACACTACATAATGGTGGCTACACAAAATCTGCATGGTAGAATCTTTATAAAGGTTGGGTGACAGTGTATACCAGTAATGTACTATTTGAAATGATGAACTATTTGAAGCTTAGATGGTTTATGGTTCTTCTTCATAACTTGGCAAGCAGTGAAAGCACAAAAAAAAAAACAACAACAACAACAACAAAAACCTGATTTTTCTCAACTTATGACATGTTTTCTTTCTTGGAGTATACCTTTAAACATCCATGAAGATCTAAGTTCCTTTACATCTTACATCTCTTTTCAGGTATCAGTCTCCCTGAAGGTGTGGATCCCTCCTTTCTGGCTGCTCTTCCTGATGATATCCGTCGGGAAGTCCTTCAGAACCAGCTGGGCATCCGTCCACCAACCCGAAGTGTTCACTCCACAAATATCTCAGCTCCTTCAGTAGTGGAGAATCCTGATGTGACTGAAGTGAGCCCTGAGTTCCTGGCTGCCCTACCTCCAGCCATTCAAGAGGAAGTATGTGAGCCGGAATATGGAGGAAACAGACTACCTTGAAAAGAGCTATATTCTTACTGATTTGTTTTTGTTCCATAGGTGTTAGCACAGCAGAGAGCTGAACAGCAGCGACGGGAACTGGCCCAGAATGCCAGTTCAGACACCCCCATGGACCCTGTGACCTTCATTCAAACTTTGCCCTCAGACCTGCGCCGTAGTGTCCTAGAGGACATGGAAGACAGTGTGTTGGCTGTGATGCCACCTGACATTGCAGCCGAGGCTCAAGCCCTAAGACGAGAACAAGAAGCCCGGCAGCGGCAGCTCATGCATGAGCGTCTTTTTGGACACAGCAGTACCTCTGCACTCTCTGCCATTCTCCGAAGTCCAGGTACAGAGGGAAGGAAGGAGGAGGGCCCTGGAATATCTTGATCTTATTTTAATTAGCCTCTTTTTACTACCTGTTGCATTGATTAAACCCAGCTTCTCCTCACTTAATCAAATTCAGTTTCCTTTTTCTTTCCTTGTAGCTTTTACCAGTCGCCTGAGTGGAAACCGTGGGGTCCAGTATACTCGCCTTGCCGTACAGAGAGGCGGCACCTTCCAAATGGGGGGTAGCAGCAGCCATAATAGGTACCCTTGTCTGTCTTTAAAAAAAAACAAAAAACAACAACAACAACAACAAAAAAAAAACCTTGCCATACTACATTCTGGGTCCTTTAATTTTATAGTTAGAGAAGCTAAAAGCTTTTGAGGCAGCTTTTACAACCATTCTGGGCTGTTTTCCTCAAATAAGTAGACAAGCAAATCTTTTTAAACTCCCTTCTCAGAGTACCACTGTTTGACTGGTAGGCCTAGCTAAAAGACAAGACTCAAAGGCATTCTGGCAGCAGACAGTCATTACGGTTTTAACAAAATAGAAAGGGGGAAACTAATTGGCCTTAGACATTTAACAGATGGCTACAAAAGTAGGGAAGAGTTACTTATTAACTAGGCTGAAACATAGATTTAACATTCTAAAACAATTACAGAAGAGATCAATACTTAAAAGGGTGGCAGCCTCCTAATCTAGAGAAGGCAAAAAACAAGCACTGGCTCATAGACTTTAGACTTTCATCACTTGGTAAATGATAAAAATAGGAATCTATGTTCCCTTCTCGGTGGTCATGTCATTAAGAGCAAATTACCTGATTTGGTTGAACCTCTCATTCACAATCTCAATAGGTGTACAACATCCTTCAGGAAAAGAAGTTGTAAAGTACCTGCTATATAGTAGATGTACAAAGGGGTCATTGTTGTGAATAGCCTGTCTTCCTTTTACACTCTCCCTGGGATTATCCCACTCATTCTTCTCCCATGTACTTACGCCTCATCCTAGCACTGTAGCTAGTGTTACCCAGAAACCGTGCTCTGTTTTTAGGCCTTCTGGCAGTAATGTGGACACACTCCTCCGCCTCCGAGGACGACTACTTCTAGACCATGAAGCCCTATCTTGCCTCTTGGTCCTACTTTTTGTGGATGAGCCAAAGCTCAATACTAGCCGTCTACACCGAGTACTGAGAAATCTCTGCTATCATGCCCAAACCCGCCACTGGGTCATCCGCAGCCTCCTGTCCATTTTGCAGCGCAGCAGTGAGAGTGAGTTGTGCATTGAGACACCCAAGCTCTCCACAAATGAAGAAAGGGGCAAGAAGTCAAGCAAGAGTTCTGCATCAACCAGCCATGAGAACCGTCCCCTGGATCTGCTCCACAAGATGGAGTCCAAAAGTTCCAATCAACTCTCCTGGCTCTCAGTATCTATGGATGCTGCCTTAGGCTGTAGGACTAACATATTCCAGATTCAACGCTCTGGAGGGCGTAAACATACAGAGAAGCATGCAAGCAGTGGTTCCACTGTCCACATCCACCCCCAGGCTGCTCCTGTTGTCTGCAGACATGTTCTGGACACACTCATTCAATTGGCCAAGGTGAGGAGCTTGAAGGAATCTTTGACTCCAAGGGCTGGAAGTGGGTGGCAGCAACACCTTGGGTGACATCTGGACAGTAAGGGGCTAACAAGTCTTTGTTTTTATTTTATATTGTGACATGTGCTGTTTCTGAGAAATTATCCAGTAAATAACTTCATGGAGTTTTATCTTTTCTTCACATTTTTAATGTACTGTCTCAGTCACCAAAACAATTGTTTGCACCCTATATGTTTATTTTACAGATAAAAATCTAAGGTTCAGAACACTAGTGACTTTGTTGTGTGACTAGAAAGTGACAAGCTCAATATTTTTTGAATAATGAACAGTTCTACTGTTTATCGGGGGTCCACCTGTACTAGGCACTGGGCAAAATTTTGCATTACCTCATTTAATACCAACAACTTTGGCAGGCTATGTTGTCTTCCCTGTTTCATAAATGCAGAGAGATGAAGATTTAGGAAAAAGTTGCTAATCATTGTCTTCAAAGTCCTTATTTCTCTAGACTACTTCACCACCTGCTGGATAAAACTCATGTAATCCATCTGCCCTATATTACCAAGAGCTGTTCAAAGAAAAGGAGAGTCTGAGAAGCAACTTAGATCAAGCCTATTCTTCTTATCCCGGCAGGTGTTTCCCAGCCACTTTACACAGCAGCGGACCAAAGAAACAAACTGTGAGAGTGATCGGGAAAAGGGCAGTAAGCAGACATGCAGCCCATGCTCCTCACAGTCCTCCAGCAGTGGCATTTGTACAGACTTCTGGGACTTGCTGGTAAAACTGGACAACATGAATGTTAGCCGGAAAGGCAAGAACTCAGTGAAGTCAGTACCAGTGAACGCTGGTGCTGAAGGGGAAACTTCCCTACACAGCCTTGAAGCTTCTCCACTGGGACAGCTCATGAACATGTTATCACATCCAGTCATCCGCCGGAGTTCTCTCTTAACTGAGAAACTCCTGAGACTCCTCTCTCTCATCTCAATTGCTCTCCCAGAAAACAAAGTATCGGAAGCACAAGCTAACTCTAGCAACAGTGCTGCTGCCAACTCAACCACATCTACCACCACCACTACTGCCACCATCCCCACGCCCACAGCCCCTGTTGCAACCACCCCCATCACTTCTGCTCCAGCTCTGGTTTCTGCCACACCTGTTTCCACCGTTACTGTAGCTGCTTCTACCACAATGACTACCCCCACAACTGTTACCACTACTGTTTCAAGTAAGTGTTGTCAACTCAGGGTTATGGGGTGTATACTATGGCTCCCAACTTACCCTCACTTTCCAATCCAGGTAGTCCTCCCTAAATGATAATTATTGTGAGATGTGTTCTTTCTCTATTTGTCTGTGTTCTCTTTGTAACAACTTTTTTTTAACAATTTGTTCATTATATATCCTGATTGAAGCCCCATCCTTCAACTCCTCCCAGTCCCACCCTCTCTCTTCCCTTCTATCCCTTGCCCCAATCCGCTAAAGGGGAGGAGGTCTCCTTCTCTGCCATCTGCCTATAGTTTATCAAGTCTCATCAGGACTGCCTAGATCCTCTTTCTCTGTGGCCTCGTAAGGCCACATCTCCAGGGGCAGGTGATCAAAGAGGCAGCCCCCTTACTAGGGAACTCACATGGAGACTGAGCTGCCATCTGAGCAGGAATTCTATGTCCATCCATAGTCCTTCGTTGGTGCATCAGTCTCTGTAGGACCCACCCCCTGGGCTCAGGATTTTTAACTCTGTTGGTCTCCTTGTGGGGCTCCTGTACCCTCTGAGTCCTTCCATCTCCCCCTACTTCCATAAGACTTCCTGAGCTTTGCCCAGAGTTTGGCTGTGAATGTCATCATCTGCCTTAATCCCCTTGTCTGTTTTCCATGTGTCTGGTGTATGCACGTGCACACACCTGTAAAAAGCTGAGCCTCTGGCTAGACAGCAAAAGTGGTGGAGTTTATTCGTAATCATCAATGATTTTTAGACTACAATACACTGAATGAATGCAGTGTGATTTTAAGGTAACAGATCATCTCAGGAAGTAGAGAAAATATGCCAGGTAGCAGGTGACTTAAGAATTATCTGCAGGAGTAGGTTTTTAAAGAATAAGTTGGGGCTGTGGTAGGGGAACAATTGGGAGAAATACAGGATTTTTGGTCACGTTACAAGGCATAGTTAAGAGTCAGCTCTGGGTGGTAGATAGTGCTTCCATGGAATGCATAACACCCTAAGTTCAATTCCCAACATGCAAAAAAGATTTGGCTTTGATAGATAGGTTGTCATTTTCTCTGGTTTTGTCATTTTGAAGCCCTGTACAGTGCAACAGTTTCCAGGCTTAGAGCACTCACAGAGCTTTAATATGTTCTGTTTCCTCAAAGCTTTCACTACTAAAGGCAGCAAATCTCCAGCAAAGGTGGGTGAAGGAGGCAGCAATGCTATAGACTTAAAAATGGTATCCTCTGGCCTCACTGAAAACCAGTTACAGCTCTCTGTGGAGGTGAGTCTAAGATCTTCATACCTTCTGAAGTTGAAGAGAAGGGATAGACATTTCAGTTCTTGGGTTAGGGCTTATTATTTCTCCTGTATCTTACCTAGGTGTTGACGTCCCACTCTTGTTCTGAAGAAGGCTTAGAAGATGCAGCCAATGTGTTACTACAGCTCTCTCGGGGGGACTCTGGGACCCGAGACACAGTTCTTAAGCTGCTACTGAATGGAGCCCGCCATTTGGGTTACACCCTTTGTAAACAGATAGGTAATAATGGTATTAAAACATTCTATTCTGCCTTATTATAAGTATTCCCAACTCCCCTCACCCCCCCCCCCCACACACACACGAAGCACAGCTCTTGTTTTCCTCTGCTAGATTGTTCGTCAACAAGGCTGACTAGCTGTCATCTGTGCTTAGTGAAGGGATAAGAGAATACTATTTGTGAGAACAGAAAAGACCTCCTTTTTTCTCTCCTTGATAAGTGTCTGTAAGAGCCCCATGACGAAGACACAGAGACAGCTTTTCTCATCTCAAAAGATGATCAAATTCAGCAATTATATTCAGAATAATGGCCTCGTTGTATAAGTTGGAGGATGCAAAAGCTCTAGCACTTTGAAAGTGCCTCGTTTCCTTTGTCTTACCTGGTTTTTGTCCAGAACAAAACTAAGCCCAATGTGAGAAAATTATTGGACCAAGGAATAGAAACCCATCTTTTTCTTGGTGTGGAATGTTTCTGTTTTCTAGCACCATTCTCCTAGTCATATATCTCCCTCAATCTTGACCACCTGCTTAGCATTCCACAAATGTTGTAGAAGCTCTTATGGGAGAGTTGATAGGTCTGTATCATGCAAGTATTTTTTCTTTTTATGAGAATTACAAGGTTTTTCCTAAAAATTTACCTCTTGTTGGACATTTCTCGACTGCTGCCAGTCATTTAGAACTCATGAGCTGAACACTGTCTGAGTGATAAATGATTATCTCAGAATTCTCATAGATAACTTTCAGGATACGAATACCACAAAACCTGAGAAAGTTTAAGAGCTATGCAGAACAGAACATAGGTCATTGTCTGGCTCCAGAAGAGACCTTTTTTTTTTTTTCTTTTCTTTTCTGCAGCAAATTGCATTTTGTGTAGATTCAATGGGCCAGTTACAAATTGGTAGTCTCTGAGTTGTTGGTCCTTAGCACAAACAATTAAACCAATTAGCAAAATTTCCTGTTTAACTTTAATTTCCTGAAACAGTTTCCTGATAAGGTTCAGCTTTCTGAACACTTGACTCCTGCCATCCCAGGTACTCTACTGGCTGAGCTACGGGAATACAATCTAGAACAGCAACGGCGAACCCAGTGTGAGGCCCTCTCTCCTGATGGCCTACCTGAGGAACAGCCACAGACCACCAAACTGAAAGGCAAAATGCAGAGCAGGTGGGTAGTAATGGGCTAGAATCCTAGACATTTGAAAAGTGGCTTTGGCTGGTTTTCCTCTTGTGTTTCATCTCTGCAGGTGGTTTTTCTATTTATCCTATAAAATACTTGACGTGGTGTTTCTCAAAATTTCCATACTGGTTAATACTATATTTGAGGTTATTTTTTTCTAGTTAATATCACAAGCCCTCCTTCTTCAAGTATTTATACTTTGATGTTTTCAATATATGCAAGTCATCTATTACTATACAGGTTTGACATGGCTGAGAATGTGGTAATTGTGGCATCTCAGAAGCGACCTTTGGGTGGCCGGGAGCTCCAACTGCCGTCTATGTCCATGTTGACATCCAAGACATCTACCCAGAAGTTCTTCTTGAGGGTACTGCAGGTCATTATCCAGCTGCGGGATGACACACGACGAGCTAACAAGAAAGCCAAGCAGACAGGCAGGCTAGGTATGGAACTAAAGAGTGTCTAAATGAGGGTGGTGGTGAACCCCTGGAGGAGCAGGGCTAAAATGTACTATTTGACCTTTCCAAAAAGAACCCTACCCCCCTTTTTTAAGATCAAAATGTTGATGGCTGTATCGTATAACCCATTCAAGTTGTCTGCCTGAGACTGAAGAGATCAAGTTACAATTAAGGGGTACTTGAAATCTGGCAGAAAAATTGGGAAACACATTTTGCTGAGAAAGACTTAACTTATAGTGTGTGCTTTCTGCCTCCTTAAACACTCCTGACTGAAACATTAGCTATGTTCTCAGACATTGGCTTGATGTGTTATCTTTCCTCCTGTCCTATAGAACACTTTACATGCCACCATCCCTTTGCCTGGTACCACTACCTCTACTCCTCCCTACCTTTGGGGCTTGATTATGAGTACACAAAACTTCCTGTGCTAAAACTCAAACTCAACAAGATGCCCTGTGGCATCTGAGAATAGAGGAGAGAATTTTGGGTATTCCCTCTTCCTACATTTTATATTGTGTCTTCCTTTTTCTCTTTTCCCCCTTTCTCCCAGGTTCCTCCGGTTTAGGCTCAGCTAGCAGCATCCAGGCAGCTGTTCGGCAGCTGGAGGCTGAGGCTGATGCCATTATACAAATGGTACGTGAGGGTCAAAGGGCGCGGAGACAGCAACAAGCAGCAACGGTTAGCATGATGCCTGCGGCCCCTCATTCATTTTTTTCTACCCTCCTTCCTGCACCATGTCATCAATGGGGTTTCATTATCCATACCTTGTATGCTTTTGCATTAAGTTTGCTAAATGAATGCCTCTAGACAACAGGGTTACTTTCTGTTGGTGTTTCTCTTACTGGTTTGTATTGACATCTGGTTGGATTTGAAGCTTGGCCATCATACCTCACTCCCAGCTATCTAGTTAGTGGTGTTTTGCAAATTGTCTGTGCAGTGCCTTGGTTCTGAGGGGTATGGGGTTAAAAGTATAGTGACATGAAGTAATGCAGAGACAACTCTAGAGTGCTGCCCTTGAATGTCCCCATGCTTGATACATTATCTATAAGCACTTCCGTTATGTAGTTAACTCCATCCACCCTAGCCTCTGCCTCTTCATAATTCCTTGGCATGTAAGAAATGAGATACTTTAAGAGGAAGCTTTTGGGTACTCAAGTAGCTACTTGAGTACCTTACTATTGGGGTTCCATATTAGAATGGCTGTAATAAAAGCTATGGCACTCTCATTGCCTTCCTGTTCTTGGGACATGGAAATCATTTTCTTAAAATAGCAAGGTATCCCAAGGCCTGGTTTTTCTTCATATAAAACTTCTAGAGCCAGATAGTGGTAGCACACACCTCTAATCCCAACACTCGGACGACAGGCAGTTAGATCTCTGTGAGTTTGAGGATAGCCAGAGCCCACACAGAGAAACCCTGTTTCAAAACAACAACAAAAATTCTGCTATACAGTATACTGCCGGTCAACACTGTACATAGTATAGGATTTGAGGAAAATTACTCCAGCAGCAATTGAAAGAGAAAGTAAAGAGCTGCTGTTCTGGGGTATTTATTTCTGCCTAATGTCCTGTCCAACCTGATAAAGACATAGCTTTTTAAGTAACCCACCAATGGAAGAGTAAATAGTAAGTTCAGTTTGAACAAATAGAAATAGTCAACAAGCCTACCTTCTTTCTACCTTAAGTGTACATACACAAACAAAAAGAAAACCTATTCCAGAAAACTTCCTGAATTTTTGTTTATATTCAGGTCATGAGTGTGGAGGTAGAGTGGGGTCTCAGTGGGAATTAGGTAGGAACAGCTTATAGAGAAAACAGGTTTTCAGGGAGCTCTTGGGGAAACCTGTAAGCTCAGAGTGGAAAGGAAGTATTCATAGCATTCTTTTGACCTGGAGACCTATAGACTTTGATAACCAGGTAGGACAAAGTGTCTTCTAAACTCAATGTGTGAGACATTTGGGGGCCAACCTCTATTCCCAGAGGAAAGCAGAGTTACACCTTTTATGTGACCTTGCCTCCTTTTATCCAGTCGGAATCTAACCAATCAGAAGCACCTGTTCGGAGAGAGGAGTCTCCCATGGATGTGGACCAGCCATCTCCCAGTGCTCAAGATACTCAGTCCATTGGTCAGTACTACTGCTGCTTGTAGCTCAGCAGAAGAATAAGTTAGGCGTTTTACTGGATCCCCTGTTCCCAGAATATATAAGCTCATTGAGCACTGGTTTTTTATAAATGTTCACAGAATCATAAATGTGAAGTCAGCCTAGACAACAGAGGAAGAACCTGTCTTTAAAATAGATTAGGGCCTGGAAAGATAACTTACTGAGGGAATTTGTGCTAGCCACCAAGCTTAACAACTTGAGTTTGAACCCGAGAACACCCATGGTCAAAGGGGAGTACTAACTCCCACAAGTTTTCCTTTTTTCCTAAATATGAAACTGAGGCAAGATTGAGCTACTCACACACCAAAACTGCAGCCACATAGTGAAACTTTGTCTCAAAAGGAGATGAAATAGCTGCATTAGCAGGTAAGGGTACTTGCTACAGAGCCTTTAATCCTAGTATTCTGGACGCAGAAGTAGGCATATCTCTGAATTCAAGGCCATCTGGTCTACATAGAAAGTTTCAGGCTAACCAGAGCTACATACTGAGACCCTGTCCCAAAAAAAGAAAAAAAAAAGGAAGTATAGTATAATACGTATGGATATGGCATGTGCTTTAAGTCTTGGCTCCCTCATTTACCAGCTCTGGGTTATAACCAGTGCTGTTTGGGACAGGAAACGGCCCAGTCTAAGTAAAATGCTTGCCTTGGTGGATGAGTTTCAATCCCAGGTCAGAAACACCAGACAAATACTCTTATAATCCCAGTGCTAGAGAAAGCCAAGACAGTCAGATCCCTAGGCTTCCTACCCTAATCAGGGAGAAACCCCATTTTAAAAAGCAAGTGGATGGCCTTGGAGCAGTGGTTCTCAGTCTGTGGTTCATGACCTCTTGGGGGGGATGGTTGAATGATCCTTTTCACATGTTTCCTAAAACCATCTGAAAACAGATGTTTGCATTATGATTCATAACAGTAGCAAAATTACAGTTATGAAGTAACAAAAATAATTTTGTAGTCAGAGGTCATCACAACATGAGGAACTATATTAGAGGTTCCCAGCATTAGGAAGGTTGAGAACCACTGACCTAGGGAAACAATCCCACAGCTGATCTTTGTCCATATACACACATTTTTTTTAATTAAAATAGGGATATTTATAGTTTTTACAGTAAAATACTTTAAATGGTTTAATACTTAACCAAGTATCTGGCATATAGTAAATGTGGCATTTTTTTCAGTGAGTTTATCAAAGAATCCTTTTGATACCCTTTAAACACAGTAAAATAGTTTTTTTTCATAGGACACCCAGTTTTGAAATGCTTTACTGAGTCACCTAGACTTTGGGAGATAAATCTCCCATGTTCTATCAATCATCTTTTACCCAAGGTCACATGATCTGCAAGTGCCACAGCCAGGACTCAAACCTAGGGCTGTCAGAACCTTGAAGAATAGTCAGGATTTGGTTAGAGGATGAAAGCAAAGGTCAGGTCGGGTGTAGAGGGAAGTGGGGAAAGGGCTAGTGAAAAAGCAGTTGCTTCTCTTTTACTTGGCTATTGAGCAATTGTGAATAAATTTTCAGAGAACTAGGAAAAATACCAACCATGGAGGGTGGAGGTGTCCATCTTGCACAGAGACTTCCTTGGGGCTGTAAAGTGCTAAGACTGACTAATGTAAAATGTATTAGACTTTTAAATGACTAAGTCAAAATAAAATTAAATTATTGCATCAAAATAACTAGTTTACGTTGTAGCCATATCTCTTAGAAAAGAAAATAAGGAGAAGGCACCCTGATTGCAAGGGTAGCTATCAAAATGTTCTAAAACATAACTTGTACTTGAAGGCAATTTTTCAAAAGTTCCATCATAGCATGTAGCCCTTGAATAACTTAAAAAGGTTCCTTGTGGGCTAAGAGGCAATGCAAGACTACACAGTATGTGGCCTTTAAACACTAAAAATGAGACTAGCATAATTGAGGAGCCAAATTTCTTATTTAATTTACCTTCTAGATGTTGTTCAATGTTCTTTGGCCGGTGAGCCCACTCTGTCTAGTGGCCTGTGCTTTTGGGGGTGGGGGTGGTCTCAAGTAAGAAACTCTGAAAGCTTTCTGACTGTCTTTTGTATATCTAGTAGCCTCAGATGGAGCACCACAGGGAGAAAAGGAGAAAGAGGAGAGACCACCTGAGTTGCCACTGCTCAGTGAGCAGCTGAGCCTAGATGAGCTGTGGGACATGCTAGGTGAATGTTTAAAGGAACTGGAGGAATCCCATGACCAGCATGCAGTGTTAGGTGAGTTGCTCTCTGAGGTTACAGATTCCAAACCTTTTGTTCTATTCTCGGACACGGACTGCCACGTAGTGGTGTTGGTGATGTCTTGCTTTTTTTTTTTTTTCCTCAGTTCAAGGTTGTTCTGTGTGTGTGTGTGTGTGTGTGCGCGCATTTATAACAAGAATTCAAAAGAATTACCTTCTCTCTTGGTAATTCTTGTACATTTTACTGTTTAGACTGAGATTTGTTTTTATAACTGATTGACTGTTTCCAGTTTCTAACTTCCTCTTTGCCTTTGTTTACTATTATATTTCCCCGCAAGTTTTTATTATTTCTTTCATATTTTATTTTCTGGAATGGTTAAGAAAAAGTGGGGCATATTTATATGTTAGTGTTTGTAAAATGTCACTTTGTTGTCATTACTATCCCCAGTGCTACAGCCTGCTGTCGAGGCCTTCTTTTTGGTCCATGCCACAGAGCGGGAGAGCAAGCCTCCTGTCCGAGACACCCGTGAGAGCCAGCTGGCACATATCAAGGATGAGCCTCCTCCACTCTCCCCTGCCCCCTTAACCCCAGCCACTCCTTCCTCCCTTGACCCATTCTTCTCCAGGGAGCCCTCGTCTATGCACATCTCCTCGAGCCTGCCCCCTGACACACAGAAGTTCCTTCGCTTTGCAGGTACAGGGAACACTTAGACCAACATATATGGAAAGTATTTTATCCCTAGCTTATTCAGCAGAATGAGACATTTTCACATATTGCAAAAAAACAGACATAGTAATGATAGAAGAGTTCTGCTGTAGAAGCTCTTATGTGCTTCCACTCTAAGGGATTTATTTGAGTGTTTTATGAGACTATGTGAAGCCAAGTATTGTTATAAATGCCCAGATTTCACATTCATACTCAGAACTGGCCCTTAGCCTTAAGTAATTACTGATTTAGGCCCCTGAAACAAGAGCAGATTGGTAGCTAGTAGACTGTTATGTAACTTCTTAGGACCTATGATATACTGATTCCTGTTGTTATCTCTTCTCTCAGAGACTCACCGCACTGTGTTAAACCAGATACTACGACAGTCCACCACTCACCTTGCTGATGGGCCTTTTGCTGTCTTAGTAGATTACATTCGTGTCCTTGACTTTGATGTCAAACGCAAGTATGTGCCCTGGTATTGGGGTGAAGAACTACTTAAGTGATAACCTGTCTCCCCTCCGAGAGAAAAAAAAAATGCCATAGGGGCTCCTAGGACTATAAGGGTTTCTTGGTGGCACTATATTTCTAAAGTCCCATTTCATCCTTTAGAGTCATGGTGGTGCAGTCAAAACTAGGCTCAAGACTCCTTGTCATCTCTACTCCTTCCTGTACACAAAATTGTACTTCCTTGTTTGTTGCAGGCTAATGTAATAGTCTATGATCTCTTATTCAGTAGAAATAGGGAAAGTTTTAATTCATAATAAATGATCTGTCTCTCCCAACTGCTATGTGCTTTCCATATGTGTAGGGTAAAAAGAGAGTGTCACTGAGTTTCCTTCTAAACGGACAAATACAAGTTTGCTCTGCCACCTCCAACCCTACCTTTTCTTCATCTTAAGATATTTCCGCCAAGAGCTGGAACGTTTGGACGAAGGGCTCCGGAAGGAAGACATGGCAGTTCATGTCCGCCGTGACCATGTATTTGAAGACTCCTATCGTGAGCTGCATCGCAAATCTCCAGAAGAAATGAAGAATCGATTGTAAGAACTCAGGAGAGAAAAACAGCCAAGATGGTTCAGGGCAGGAAGCTCTTTCTGTATAGTAGCAGTGGCCTAAGTCTTTGCAGTGGGAGCTTGTACCATTATTAGGTTATGACTAAGAATCTGCCTCCTGAGTAGGTGGTTACCCTGGCTTTGGAAGGCACCATGTTCTTGAGTGCCCCTGCCAAGTGAGTAAATTGTAATTCACTGGTAGATTATAAAGCCACCTAGAAGAAATTGGTAGCTTGCAACACCAAATATCACAGTAGCTAATGAGACAGATTAAAATCATGATCTGTTTTTCCAGAGTTCTCTTAGTATTCTGTTCACTTTTCCATCTGACAGTGGAATCTCCCAAAGTCAGATTCAGAGACTCTTTTTGCTTACATCATGTTACATGAATAGTCCAGATTTGTTCTGGCTTTCTGCACAGCTCTCTTATCTCTGCTCTTTTAATGCAGGTATATAGTGTTTGAAGGAGAAGAAGGGCAGGATGCTGGGGGCCTCCTGCGAGAGTGGTACATGATCATCTCTCGAGAGATGTTCAATCCTATGTATGCCTTGTTCCGTACCTCACCTGGTGACCGGGTCACTTACACAATCAATCCATCTTCCCACTGTAACCCCAACCACCTCAGCTACTTCAAGTTTGTTGGACGCATTGTAGCCAAAGCTGTATATGACAACCGTCTCCTGGAGTGCTATTTTACTCGGTCCTTCTACAAACATATCTTGGGCAAGTCTGTCAGGTGAGATTGCAGTAGTAGTCTTTAGACTCTCAGGTCCTTATCTCCCTGTTGTGACTGTTCCTTCACCAAGTCGTGACCCTATCTGATTGCATTTTTCTAGGTATACAGATATGGAGAGTGAGGATTACCACTTCTACCAGGGCCTAGTTTATCTGCTAGAAAATGATGTCTCCACACTAGGCTATGACCTCACCTTCAGTACTGAGGTAGGTTGGGAGATACATTTGGGGAACTGACTCTTTGAGTGTCAACAGTTCTGAGGAAGGATTTTGACTGCATCAAACAGAAACATCATAAACAGAAAACAGAATTGACAAAATAATCTAACCTGATTCCTACTTCCTTCTTTTAAAAATATCCTAGAGCAGAAGAAAGATGGCTCAGTGTATATGAGCACTTGTTTTATTTATGTGTATATACCACATGTGTTCAGGTTAGCACTGAAGCCAGAAGTGGGGATTGGGTCCCATGGAGCTGCAGTTACAGGATTGTGGGCCACCAAAATTGGGTGCTGGGAACCAAAACTTTAAAGATTTGGAAAAGTAAGAACACACACACTCTAATACTGAGCTCTATCTCTCTAGCTCATATATTTTTTTTTTCAATAAAGGTTTCAGAACTAGCAAGATGACTTAGCAGGTAAGGGCATTTGCCAACAAGCCTGAGAACCTGAGTTTAACCCTAGGGCTCAGCATGGTAGAAAGAGGGAAATGACTCCTTCAAGTTGTCCTGATCTTTTCACACCATACACACAAAAAATAAAAACAAGAAAAAAAAATGTTCCAGGAGGGGCTAGTCATAGTAGCATTCATCTATAACCCCATGGCTAGAGGTGAAAAGCCAGGTGGCCAGATCGCTGGGAACTCACAGCTAATCATAGCTAAATCATTGAGCTTCAAGTTCATTGAGAAACCCTTTCTTAAAAAATAAGTTGGGGCATGGCGTGAATAGAGGAAGATGCTTGTCATTGACCTCTGTTCCTCCCACATACACAAAATGTTCTAATAGGTAATTCAGTGGTAAAGACAGACAAGTAGTTCTATAATTGAATTATAATTGAATAGAGGTACCCTTTCCTCACTTGTTTCAGAGCCAGAGACTAATATTTCAGTCCTTTCTTCAGCTTTTTCCTATGTAGAGGAACTTTATGCTAATGAAAATGGCAGTTAGCTATTGTTGTACAACATTTCTGTCTGGGACGTGGCAAAGAGTTAAGAGTGTGTTCCTGCACCTCTGTGTTAGTTGAAGCCCAGAACAAACCTCTGATATATATGGTTCGTGTCTTGGATGTTCTAGGTTCAAGAATTTGGAGTATGTGAAGTTCGTGACCTCAAACCCAATGGAGCCAACATCTTGGTAACAGAGGAGAATAAAAAGGAATATGTACACCTGGTGTGCCAGATGAGAATGACAGGTAGGAGTAATGTCCTTTAGACAATGTCCTCTACTTGTTCAAGGAACAAGCTCAGCCGTTTATTTATTTCATGTTTTTTGTTCTTATTTCCAAAGACAAAGCCACAAATGCCTTGCACAAAAGGAGTCAGAACACTTGACCAAAATACTTAGCTTCATCTCCTATCATATAGGGGCCTGGAAACAGTGGTAGGTGAGGCAGGCAGATCTGTCAGTATCAGGTGTCGAGTTGAGACTACCTCTTCAGTTGTATGAGTTCTGAATCCATGTCACTTTTTTCATTTTTTCTTACCAGGAGCCATCCGCAAACAGCTGGCAGCCTTCTTGGAAGGCTTCTATGAAATCATTCCAAAGCGCCTAATTTCCATCTTCACTGAGCAGGAATTAGAGCTGCTCATATCAGGGCTGCCCACCATCGACATAGATGACCTAAAATCTAACACTGAGTACCACAAGTACCAATCCAACTCTATTCAGGTGAGCTGCTGCTAACAGAAGTATCCCCGTACTTTCATACTTACCAGTGCTGGTTTATGGATGACAGTGTATCTATGCCTCTTTGTTCTTCTGGAGCATATTTTCAGCTGATATTCTCACCCATCCTATAAAGAAGCTGAAGGCCATTCCACAAAGGGGACTTGACTAATATTTTAAGTCCATTGCCAATTCCTGATCTTCACAAGCTCTCCTTCTAACATTGGCTTTTGTGTTCTCTTCCTACAGATCCAGTGGTTCTGGAGAGCATTGCGTTCCTTTGACCAAGCAGACCGTGCCAAGTTCCTCCAGTTTGTCACGGGTACTTCCAAGGTGCCCCTGCAAGGGTTTGCTGCCCTTGAAGGTATGAATGGCATTCAGAAATTTCAGATTCATCGAGATGACAGATCCACAGATCGCCTGCCTTCAGCTCATACATGGTGAGAAACAACTTTAACTTTTTCTTTTTCAATCTATATTGAGCTTATAGACTTGATAACTTTTAGATATCTACCCAAGGATGGGAGCACAAGTATGGCCAGCTCTATGACTTTAGAAACCTCAGTTTGTTTGGTCTATGGAGGTTTAGGTGAGCAGGGCCTGGAAAGATGGTTCAGTGGTTAAGAGCTTTTACTGGTCTTTCTTAGAGGACCAGAATTTAGTTCTCGGCACCCAGGAAGGTCAGCTTGCAACCACTGTAACTCCCAAATACAAGGTATCTAATACTCTCCTCTTGTTCACATTACAGGCACCTCCACTAACATGCATATACCCACATATATCAACAGTAAACCTAAATGCCTCTTTAAAAGACAATTGTTTCTTAGAAAATGTCATGACTCCAGTTATGTATGTAATTCAGTTGGTTAGAATACTTGCACCAAGGTTCCATTCCTCACACCATATAAATTAGGTGAATTAGTATATGCAGGTAGTCCTGGGAGGTGGAGGCAGGACAATCAGAAGTTCAGGGTTATCAGTGTAGTGATTTGGAGGCCAACCTGGGATGCACAAGACCCCACCTCCAAAGTATTAGAAAAAGTTTAAAAACAATAGATGACTGGCTGGATCAGCAGATAAGGTGCATACTACTTTTGCAGAAGCCATGCGTTCAGATCCCAGCACCCACATGATGGCTCACAACCATTTGTAACTCTAGTTCTTCAGTGCTCTGCCCTCCTGCTATGTGGTGCACAAACGTACATTCAGGCAAAACAGTCATAAGCATAAAATAAAATATTTTTAAGGTAAAAGTTAAATGAATAAATGGAATTTACCAACTATTATATATGTGTTTCCCAGCTGGTTCTTCTCCAATGCATGGCCTATAGATAGGCAATGGTGTATAAGTTATAGCAGGAGCCAATTTATGTTGCAATATTGAGGCCAGATCAGCAGATTGGGGAAAAGATGGGAAAGTCATTGAGAAGAAGTGGTTAGATTAGTTCTAACTCAGAAAGGAACATAAGGTTGATAACACTGAGACTCATTTATCTTCTCTCATGGATTAATATTTTTTCATTTCAGTTTTAATCAACTGGACCTGCCTGCCTATGAGAGCTTTGAGAAGCTCCGCCACATGCTACTATTGGCCATCCAGGAGTGCTCTGAAGGGTTTGGGCTGGCCTAATAAGGTCTGCCTGCTTGGGGATTTTCTACCATTGTTGGACCTGGGGAGGGAGGGATTTAAAAGATCCAGAAAGAAAATGTCAAAGTCCAATAAATGAAATTCACCAACTCACCATGTGTGTGTCCCAGCTGCCCATCTTCCCTAGTGCATACCTGTTCCCTTCTCATTCTCTTTCCTCTCCCCTTTCCTTCTTGCCTCTCCCTTTTCCATGCCGTCCATGATTCCCCACCCCATGTGTTAAAGAAGGCAGTAGCCTTTGCAAGGACCTGTTTGTCCCAACTGAACAGTGTGCTCCTCAGATTCTGTGTTCAGAAGGATTTGCTGCATTGAGACTTGAAACCTTTGGATAGGGGAAAAATTATATATATATATATATATATATTTTTTGTTCTGTTTGCATTTCTTAATTTGTGCTTGGAATGTGTTGATGTGCACAGCTAATGATTCAATGCGAGACAAGATTGGCATCTGTGTTGTGGAGGTTTCAAATAAAGAGCACTCTTCATAACTCACTTTTCACAACAGAGTTTTTTTTTTTTTTTCCCAAACTAAAAATAAAAATTGAGAAAAAAAATGCCCTCTTATGTACATACTAGACAAATTAACTTTCCAGAAGACCATTTTGCCCCTCCTGCTCATCCACCCACCTCCACTTCTGGTACAACTTCCTTTCTCGGTCAGTTTCCTCAGAGAAGAGACTGACAGCCACCAAAAATTGGGAAGATTTTTGGAACACACTGCAACAGGTTCTATCAAAACGTTGAAGAGTTCACTCAAACCATGCAGTATTTTATTTGGTGAGCATTTATGATAGTCTGAAGTTTAATTTCCTTACAAGTTTTGGCTTATTTTTAGTTAATTTTAATAGGCAAAAGATTTGACTAGGTCTCCACAAGGGAACCCTTTTTGTTTTGTCTGTCTTGCCATTTGTCTGCAAGTCTTCACAGATTATCTAGTAGTATCTTCTGGTTTTTATCCTATCTAGCACTTAAAGCTGATCAGATTCCAGCCTTGAATACCAACAAAAATAATAATAAAAGTTAGTTAGAAAAACAATCCCAAGTAGTACTTTTCTTTGTGTGTTTTTTTTTATTCACTGAAACACTATGGCTTAAAGATTTTTTCCCTGTTGACATCTCATATTAGGTAGGTGTGGGAAAACAAGGGATGTCCTCACTTTGATCCCATGGGCCTGGTAAGTTGGCTGGCAGCCATTTTCTTTCTATTCAACATTAGCTCTTCTGTATCTAACCTTTATCTGACAACTGAAAAGACAGATACTTGCATTGCTCCTATCTCAGAACATATTGTCTGGGAAGAAGCAGACACATACAGTATATAAAGATATGTCTGAGTAGATGGGACAGGACTTTTGTGGGTTCTCCCCGTTGTTAATGGTCTTGAGTTCCATCCAAAAGTTGAATAGGAATTGGATTTAAGGAGGAAAAGAACCATCTAGGTTGAGCCAACTGTAGTGGAGAAGATCACATCTGCCTGGACCAAAAAAAAAAAAAAAGTCTTTAAAAAGATTAAGAGTCCAGCACTTCATAATGAAAGAATTGTTGGGCCAACAAGAGCTAGTTCCTAGCTTTTTATGGCTGCTCACATTATTGAACTAAGATGGCTGGGGCACGATTTGCTGCGAGCTTAAGGCCAGTCTGGGCAATAGAGTTGACAGCCTGTCTCACAAAACTATTATTGGGCTGAAAATATAGCTCGGTAGTAGTATGTTTGCCTAGCATTTGTGAGGCCCTAGATTTGGTAACCAGATCACAAAAGAATTGAAAGGAGCTCATGAGTTGGAGGTTGAGGAAGTGTAGAAATGGAGAATACAGGTAGAATCCTAGTGAAGGAAAAATAAATTGCTAGACTTTAAATCCAACAAAAGGCCTAGTTATAATACCCACATAAATTGATACCCATAAGATGTAAAAATTGGGATGTATTCATAAAGTAGGATCATATGCAGTATGAAAATATGTACCATGCAGCAAAAATGTCAAAAAAGTTACAGTTAGGAGTTCTGTTCAAATGTTCGATGTGATGGTACACCTGTAGTTCCAGCTGCTTGGGAGACTGAGAGGTAAGATTGCTTGAGCCTAACAGTTCAAAAGCAACCTGAACCACAGCTCAAAAAGTTGCAAAATAGGCCAACCATGATTGCATATGCTTACTGTTCCAGCTCTTGGGAGATAAGTTAAAGTATACCTTTGGCAATGTAGTAAGACCCTGTATCGAGACAACATTGCAAAATATTCCTATGCATAAAGGATCTGAGAAGCCATATAAATGACAAAATTGGTGTTTGATGTCCAAGATGAATGATACAAGAGTAAATAGAATTGTAGCTGGGAAGAGAGATTTACACAATAGGCTTCAGCATCACTGATATTTCTTAAGCTGGATGTAGCTGGTTATATAAATGTTCTTTTCATACTATGTACTGTGCACATACACTGTAGTAGGGTTGTCATTTTTTTTTTCGGACTGAGATCTATGCTGCTCAGACTAGCAATCCTGCCTCAGCCTCCCAAGTAGCTGGGTCTGCATATATATGCCTGCTACTCTGCCCAGCAGTATTTTTTTTTTCATGTGTATGGGTGTTGTGCCTGAGTGTACACTGTGTACCATGTGTGTGCAGTGGCCAAAAAGTATGTTGAATCCCCTGGAACTGGAGTTAAAGATTGACAGTGCAGGAGCTAAAATATAGCTCAGTAATGATAGAGCATTTTGTTAGCATATATGAGAGCCTAGTTTCAATCCCCAGTTAAATAAGTGAGTAATGGACATAATAAGTGAGATAGTAGGACTAACTTCTTTTTCCAATGCAAACTATCATTTAGAAAACAACAAGCGAAACATGTGCAGGCCCATAATCCCAGCCACTCGGGAGGGTCTGAGTTTGAGGACAGCTTGGGCTATATACAGAGAGGAACCCCCAACCCCATCTCAGAAAAGAATGGGAGGTGATAGGGTAGGGAAGGAAAAGAAAACACTAATTTTACAACAGCAACAAGGACTATAAAAATAACCTTCAGCAGTGTCCCTTAAAACTATGAGGATCCGGATGTGGTAGCACATGAAAAACAGGACACTGTATAAATAAAAGTCTAGTTGGCCCCTACACATAAGAACCAACTGACAGGGTAAACAACATGGGAGCCAGAGTGAAAAGACCACAGAATATATTCTTTTTTTAATTAAACTTTTTATTAAATTTACATCTTGGTTATAAGCCCCCTCATTCTTCTCCTCCCTCCCCCAGTAAAGGAACCCCCTACCCAGACACCCAGCTCATCTATTCACATGATTATTATATATTCTTATGTGCTTATTCTCTATTCTCATCTATTCTTCCCCTATAGCCTTGTAGTGAAGTCCCATCAAGGGGAAGTGATCAAAAAGCAGGCAACATAGTCTGTCAGCGATATCCCCAATTCTCCTAAACTAGTAGGTTGACATGAAGCCTAAGATGCCCATCAGACTTATCTTCTTGCTCCAACATACAAGGACATTTGCTCAACCATGTTCATAGCAGCTTTGTTCATAATAGTCAGAATCTAGAAACAACACAGATGTCCCTCAACCCAAGAATGAATAAACTGGTACATTTATGCAATGCAATACTACTCAGCCTTTAAAAACAAGGAAATCATGAAGTTTGCAGGCAAATGGATGGAACTAGGAAAGAGTGAGGTAACACAGACCTACAAAGAAAATATTCTTGAGTATGGGCATTCATTGCACTATGGTCTGCAGCAGGCAGAAAATAAAAAGCCAGTTGAAAAAGGAATGACTTTATTGTTAAGATTGGAAAATGTCGGGCTGGAGGTTAAGAGCACTGGCTGCTCTTCCAGAGGTCCTGAGTTCAATTCCCAGCAACCACATGGTGGCTCATAACCATCTATAATGAGATCTGGTGTTCTCTTCCAGCCTGAAGGCAAAACATTGTATATATAATAAATAAGTAAATCTTTAAAAAAAAAAAAAAGATTGGAAAATGTCACAGTAAGCAAGATAGTAAGCTTGCTCTGTACTAAATTCTAATTGAATGCTTCAAGAGTAAAAAAATGTAAGCTTACTTATTTAAACAAAATGAAAATGTAGGCAGCTGATAGGGAATATACTTTTTTATTTTTCAAGACAGGGTTTCTCTGTGTAGCCCTGGTTGTCCTGGACTCACTTTGTAGACCAGGCTGGCTTCAAACTCACAGAGAGTCCTCCTGCATCTGCCTCTCGAGTGCTTGGATTATGAGTGTGCACCACAGAACTTGGCTTCTGACAGGGAATATTAAAAAAAAATCTTGCTAAGGCTAAAATCTACAGAACACATATAATGGGAAAAACTGAAGTAGTTAGCTAATAATACATTGGAGACGGCATGAACAGAATTAAAAAGCAATAACAATATTAGAATATACATTTTTACCAGGCAATATGTTAATCTTACATATTTTTTCTGGTTTTCTGAAACAGGGTCTTATGTAGCACAGGCTGACCTTGTGTTCACTTATATAGCTGATGATTTTGAGCTTCTAATCCTCTGGCCTCCACCTCCACCATGCTGGGATTACACCTGGCTTTATTCTTTTTTTTTTTTAAGGTTTTGTTTTGTTTTACATTTATTGGTGGGGGGCTGTTCACACTTGCCACTATACTTGAGCGGAATTCAAAGGATAATTTACTGGCAAAGGATAATTCCCTGATCTCATTCCTAGGGATCAAACTCAGGTCTTTGGCCTTGGCAACAAGCACCTTTACCTGTTGAGCCATATGTATTTAAGTTTTCTTTTTCAGAATTTTAGGTTTAGGGTTTGGAGGTTTGTTTGTTTGTTGTTGTTTGGTTGGATTTGGGGTTGGTTTTTCAAAACAGAGTTTCTCTGTGTAGCCTTGGCTATCCTGGAACTCACTTTGTAGAACAGGCTGACCTTGAACTCAGAGATCCGCCTGCCTCTGCCTCCCAAGTGCTGGGATTAAAGGTGTGTACCACAACTGTCCCACTGATTTTTTTGTTTGTTTCTTTTGTTTTGATTTTAGGAGAGAGCATGATGTGGAAAGGGAGATTGGGGGTAAATGTGATCAAATTAAATTGAAATTGTCAAATTGAAATACTGTTTAACAGATTTTCCTGTGTATGTGGAAAGAGGAGCTATGTGCACATGGTTCCAGGTTCCTGAAGAGGCCAGAAGAGACTATAGGAGCCTTATATAGAGCTGGAGTTACAGGCAGTTGTGAACTGCCCAATGTGAGTGTTGGGACCTTAACTCATCCTATGGAAGGACAGCAAGCACTCTTAACTACTGAGACATCACTCCAGTCCCCATTAAATCTCTGAGACAAACAGAAAAGCACATGGACATGAGAAGGTAATTCACAAAGAAGAAATGCAAATAGGCAATAAGTGTATAAAAGTGTTTATCTTTTACTTTTTTCTGTAATAAGCAATTCATTAAAAGTTCAGTGAGAACTACTTGCTAAGTGCATGTGTGTGTCCTTACATGTGAATGGTAGAGTAAGACTTTTCATGCACCTGAACACACATACACTGAATATATATATATGCATATATATATGTGTGTGTATGTATGCAAGTAATATATGGAGAGAGACAGTCTCTACCATTCTTCATTATAGTGGGAAAAGTAGATATTCACATGTAAAAGAATGGAGTTACGTCTGTTCATAGCTCTCAGCTTGCACAAAAATAAATTCAGAGTGGCTCAAAAACCACAATGTAGACATGAAATTCAGACTGCTAAAGAAAAACAGAAGTGTAGGCAATAACTTTCTGAAAAAGACTCCCAACAGTACAGGAAATAACACAAAGAATAGGCAAATGGAATATCATTAAATTAAAAAACTGCTAAGGAAAGCATTCTCAGAGTGGAGAGCCTAGAGAATGTGAGAAAATCTTTTCAAGGTATACCTCTGACAGAGGATTGATAAATAGACTATATAAAAACTGCACCAATTCAATACCAAACAGTCCCAAATCACTCAGTCAATAGATAAGCCAATGAACTGAGTAGACCTCAAAGTAAGAACAAACGTATATTTGAGACAAGGTTTCAAGAATTAGCCATCAGGGAAATGCAAACTAAAATCACTTTGAGATTCCAACTCGTACCCAGTTAGAATAAATACTATCAAGAAAACAACAAGGACTGGAGAGATGGCTCAGAAGTTAAGAGCACTGGCTGTTCTTCCAGAGGTCCTAAGTTCAAGTCCCAGCAATCACATGGTGGATCATTAACCATCTATAATGAGCTCTGGTGCCATCTTCTGGTATGCAGGCAGAATGCTATATAAATAAATAAAACTTTAAAAGAAAAAAAGACTTAAAAAATTCTGACAAAGTTGTGGAACAAGAGGAACAAGGTATTCAAGGAATACCCAGAATACCTTCTGGGTATTCAATGCTAACATGCTCCTTCACACCACAATGGAAGCAAGCCTCTGGGCCAGAAGTAGGACTGACAGGTTCAGGTCCAGAGGGCCCAGAGCTCCTTGTGCTGTGGATCTATCTGCCTTTGTTCCTCCTGATCCCGAGAACAGAAGTCTGTAAACACGGCTTTAGGAAAGCCCCCTCATGACTTAACCCCTATCTCTGCAGGACACTGGTTCACAATGCACCTCATGCTTGAAAAACCACAAAAGGCTTGATGTGCTCAGCATCCAGCGACTTAGGCCACTTGAAGCACTCGAAGGCTGGGATAGCTGAACCAGCAGAGGCTGTCTGCTTGATCCACGCAAGCAGAGGCAGGCAGAGGCTAGTCTCAGGTTCATGAGAAGGGAAAAGCTGCCTGTGGCCCAAAGTGGAGACAGTCACTATGGGCTATAGCTGCCATGGTTGGTCCCTTGCTTCTCTGACCTCACGACGAGCCACTGTGAGGGATGGAGGAGTGTCCTGCATATCAGGCTGTGCTGTGCTGTGCTGTGCTGTGCTGTGCGGTGCGGTGCGGTGCTGTGCTTTTGTCCTACAGACCAGGGAGCTGTTTGTGCTGACCTGTGGGACTCCTTCACAGCTGGCTAGTTTAGTAGTTCTATTGAGAACCTCAGTTGTTTAGTTGCATAGTTTATTTCCTAACCTGTGTGCTCAGAAGGAGCTAGGACAGACCAAGTAGCTTCATTGCCATGACTTTGAAACCAAAACCATACCAAGAGGAATGGTAATAGAATTACCATTATGACCGAGCTATACTAATCTGAAGGAATCTGTTTATATCACAGGTATACATGTACCTTCATGTTTATTGTTGTACTCTTCACTATTGACAATATATGAAACCAGCCTAGATGTCCATCAACAAACGAATGGATTAATAAAATGTAGTACATATGCACAGTGGAACTTATTCAGCCACAAAGAAAAGGTAAAATAATGTTATTTGCAGAGAAAACAACGGAACTGAAAATCACTTTGCTAAACAAAATACAGACTCGGAATGACACAAATATTACGTTTTTCTTTCATATGTAGAACCTAGATTTAAGTGTATGTGTTATAAAATTAAAAAGACCACGAGACTGGGGGGGGGGAGATCGTAAGTGTGGAGGAAGGGGGGGGGAAGGAGTAATAGAAAACATGTGGTGGTAAGTTTTAATCAAATGAGTAAAGAGCTTCAACTGAGTAACTGTCCCGACTGGTGCGAGAAGACCCACTTCACTCTCCAGAACAACCTCTGTCCTAGTTTGCTGTTTGATACTGTGACAAAACACCGACCAAAAGCAAACCTGGGGAGGAATGACTTCATTTCGCCTTACAAGTTACAGTCTAAAATAAATAAATTAAAACGAATTACAGTCTACCATCGAGGGAAGCAAGCCAAAAAAGTGTTTCTCTGTGGATTCTTCTTGGAGTTTCTGACTTGAGTTACTTCCTGGGTTTTCCTCAATGATAGACTGTAACCTATAAAATGAAATAAATCCTCTCATCTGCAAGTTGCTTCTGTTCATTTTATCACAGAAATAAGTGGCAAACTAGGACAACGTGACATGAAAGCAGAAGGGGGGACTACTTGAGGAAGAGAGGAAGGAGGGCAGCAAGAGAGGCAAAAGAGTGAGGTAGAATAATTAAGTAGAAGAAAGTATAAGAGCATGTATGCAAGAAGCTGCCATAATAAACACCATTGATTTTTGTGTGGTGACTTTAAATTTAATAAAAATATTAGAAAAGGAAGTAGAGCACATATGCACACTAGAATTTTATAATCCATAGATAAATATAAAATTATGACATTGATAGAAAAATAAATGGAACTACAAATTATTATATTAAGCAAAATAAACCAGACTCGGACAATATCAAGTTTTCTCTCATGTAGAATGGAAATATACATTTAAGTTTACATATATAGATAGACATAAATATAGAAGTGAAGACTATGAGAACAGAGGAACAGATAGAAAGTAATTGAATATGTCAGAGCAGAATGGGGAGGAAGGAGGCCAAGAAGAGGGAAAAAGTAAAGGTAGGAAAGGGCAGGAGGAAGGTGAATAAAGACAAAGTATAATTGATATGCATGAAACTGTCACAAGGAAACCCATTTTTATGCTAAACAAAAATTAGTCCACTGCTTCAGAGATGATTCAGTTGTTAAAAAGCATTGGCTGTTAATCTCAGAAAAGACCCTGTGCCCAGATATATTTGGTCCTTGTGGAGCTCCTAGCCTTTCCCTGTCATACTAACTCCCCTTCTTTCATATGATTCCCTGTACTCTGCCGAAGGTTTGGTTATGACTCTTTGTATCTGCTTTGAAAACGCTGCTAGTTAGAGTCTTTCAGATGCCTTCAGTAGACTCCTGTCATATGTTCAATGCACATCCCATCTGTCTTTCTAAACGAGGATTGAGCATCTTACCCCATGTCCGCTCTCTTAGATACCTGATAAAACAGGATGAGATGAATGGGGAGGAGGTCCCCCCCATCAGTGGACTTGGAAAGGGGCAGGGTGGAGATGAGGGAGGGAGGGAGGGACTGGGAGGGAATGAGGGATCGGGACACGGCTGGGATACAGAGTTAACAAAATGTAACTGATAAGAAAAAAATAAAATTAAAAAAAAAAAAAAGCATTGGCTGGTCTTCCAGAGAACTCAAGTTCAAGTCACAGCACCCACATGACAGCTCACAATTATCTGTAACTTCAGTTCTAGGGACTCTAGAGACCTGTTCTGACTGCCACAGGAACCAGGTACACACTACACACATAGTGCACACATGCATGTACATGTGTGCACACACAATATACATGCATACACTCATACACATAAAAATAAATAATTCAGTGGGCAAAACCATCTTGTCTATAAATGTCAGTTAACCTCTTTCATCCCAATGTTTGCTCAATGGGTACATGAACAAAGGTACTAATAATAACAGGGATGGAAATTAGGTTTGGGCTTAACTACATGGGTTCTCCCTTATTGTGGAGGGCATCGTTAATTGTATTAATACGTGCCTACACTACCAACCAAGAGACACTATAGTTTAGGTCCTAATGTAGTGTTATTTCCCGTGGAAGACACCAGACACCTGGTAGTAAGTTAATCATTACATTGAACCTCCAACACCATTAAAGGAAACAGAGACGCATCCTAAGATGAATAGAGATATATTCTAGACACGGTCTTCTCTTCCCTGCATGTAGTACAAGTAGCAGAATGTGTAAAGCCTTCTGCACAGTATTGCCCCAGAGCAAAGTAAATGTTACAATGGGTTCATGACTAATGAACTGGCTTTATCACACACCACACCATCCTAAAGGGCCTGGATTAACTGAAAGGTATAATAATTTACTAGGTAGTCAATTGTGATCCCAGTGGGAAACCAACTGAGAAAGATGAGATTTTTTTAAAGACAGGTACTATAAACTTCAAGCTAGGGAACATTATGTAGCACTGTCTATTTCATAACCACCATAAACAGATCCTAAAATCAAGAGGTATAAATGGAAGTAGCTACCCTCAATATTACAATTAGTAATCCACTCATAGTTTTTACTTCATGGCTCAGCAACTTTGAGCTCTACAAGTTTGGAAATCTTAGTCTCCAAGGAACTAGACATTTCCTGCCACAAGGCACAATGATTGCACCAAAATGGAAGGACAAACATTTTGGATGTTTGGGATTTCTTGATACCATTAAAACTATAGACAAAAGAAGGGAATTTGAAAATTAATTGAGTCTGACATGGTGGCAAACACCTTTAATCCCAACAAAATGATCCAGGTGAGTTTGAGGCCAGTTTGGTCTGCGTTGCAAGTTCAGACCAGCTAGGGCTTCATAGTAAGACCCTAGTACAAGCTTATATAGTGTACTTTTTAGTACTTCTGTGCCCAGAGATAAAGGTTAAGAAATATGGGAACAGCAACAAACAGAATGCTCTTCAGGGTCTTTAGGAATATAAGTTTGGGCTACTCCATCAGGTCCAAAAGATCTTTTGAGGATCTGTATGAAAAGAAGACAAATGCAGATGATATTAGAGGTAAAAAGCCATTAGGTATTATAACCTCATGATCAATCACAGAACTGAGTGCTATAGGAACTTTGTTTGCTTTTTGCTTATTTGTGCATCTATTTAGATATGTTAATCATTTTTCTCCTTATTTTCACTTACATACAAGTAGTTGTTGGAAGATGATTTTATAATTGAGTCTCTAGATAATAGATGGTCAGTGCAACTGTAATTCAACTTGAGGAATAATTAATATAGACAATGATGAGCCAAATGTAATTTTTTAAAAACCTATTTCTCATAGTATATAACAAAACAACTTTATTTCTACCTAATAAGATATATCTGGCATAGTAGCATACTCTTGTAATCCCAGTACTTGGGAGGCTTAGGCCAGTCTGTACTGAATCTAGCATGGTTTGGTCCTGCAAATCTGACTGGGATGATGAGCAAATGAGGAAGAACACATAGGCATACATATGGAAAAGCTGGGGTCAAGTGGGCTGTACTCACTCGGATGGAGCAGCACCACCTATGCTCTCCTGGGAACCTCAGTGCATTTATTAGACAGCAGGAGAAGGAGGAGTTAGCTAGCATCAGTAGAAAGCCTCTGGAGAGGAGCTGTCTTGGCTTGCAGTTACCTGGAAAGAGGAATTTGTGGCTGCTAGATTTTCTCACACTGCCAACACCTACACAGGAACCAGAGGAGAGCTTTGCCACTTCTGAGCCTGACCTGAGGAAGCCTTTGCCAGTTTTCATGGATCTGAGACCTTGGTCCTTGTCAACAATCCACATTCACTGGAGGCTTCAGCTAACCCTTACATGTTTACTCAAGGCTTCCTTACTTCCCACAGGCCTAGGTTATATAGTGAGAGAGATCTTGTTTTTTTAAAAAAATGAGAACACGCTAGGTATGATAGAACACAAAAATCTTCAAGGCCAGCACTTGGGGAGACAGAGATAGGTAGATCTTCTATGAGTTCAAGTCCATCCAGTCTACCTAGTGACTTTCAAGCCAGCCAAGAATGCATCGAGATGGTCTGGAGACAAAGCTTGGTTGGTGGAATGCATGTCTAATATATGAAGCCTTTGCTTAGATCTCTAGATCTGCATAAACCAGGAATTTAGGCCTAACATACATGCCTAACACTTGGCTAAGTGGAGGCAAGGAGGATCAGAAGTTAAACGCCTAGAAAGTTCATAGCCAGCCTAAATGGGGGCTGGAGGGATTGCTCAGTGGTTTGAGAGCACTGGCTGCTCTTCCAGAGGACCTAGGTTAATTCCCAGCTCTCCCACGGAAGTTCACAACTGTCTGGACCTCCACTTCTAGGGAACCCAACACCCTCAAACAGATATACATTCAGGGTAAAATTAAATGCACATTAAAAAAAAAACAGCCAACAAACAAAAAGCTAGCCTAAATAAGTGAGACTTTGAAACATAATAATAGAGGAGGGGTGAGGTGGCTCAGTGGGCAATGGTGTTTGCCAAGAAGTCTATTGAACTGAGTTCAATATCCATGACCCATATGGTGGAGAGGAAGTACAAGGAACATTCAGGTGCTGTGGTACACTCTTCCCAATGCGCGCGCGCACACACACACACACACACACACACACACACACTTTTTTTTTTTTTTCACAGACTGGGTTTCTCTGTGTAGCACCAGCTGTCCCGTAACTCACTCTGTAGACTAGGCTGGCCTTGAACTCACAGAGATACACTTGCCTCTACCTCATGAGTGCTGGGATTAAAGTACACCACCACTATGTTTTAATAGAGAAATAGAGTAAAGACTGGATAAGAAACATGGATACAATAACTTCTAGAACTTGTTTCTCAATTAGTGGAAAGATTAATTTTTGTCTTATGCAAAGATAACTATATTTTTGTGGTTTGTTTGCTTGTTTGTTTGTTTAATACAGGGTCTCATGTAGTACAGACTAGCCTCAAACTCTGGTTAAATGAAGCAGCTCTCCTTATACTCCCAATAACCCCAAATCTGGGATTACAAGAGTATCACCATGCCCTGCCAGATATATATTATTTCTTAGCTATGTTTTGTTTGCTATGACAAAACACCATGACTAAGGCAAGTTATAGAAGAAAGAGTTTACTGGGTACCTATGGCATTAAAAGATGAGTTTACAATGGTGGAGCGAAGGCATGGTGGCAGAAGCAGCTGAGAGCTTCCATCTTGATCCGAAAATAGGTGGCATACAGAGACACATTATGACCTTGTTGAAGGAGATGTGTCACCTCAAAGCCTGTTCGCATTCTCATTCTAACCACCATATCTTGTTAGGTAGAGATAAAGTTTTATATACTAAGAGAAACAGGTTAAAAAAAAAAGCACGGAGATAAGACAGGCCATGGTGGTGCACACCTTTAGTCACAGAGCAGGCAGATCTCTGAGTTCGAGGCTAGCCTGGTCTCCAGACTGAGTTCCAGGACAGCCAAAGCTGAACAGAGAAAGCTTGTCTCAAAAAAAAAAAAAAAAGCACAAAATAGTTATGCTGGCAAAGATTCATATTTCCCAAACCTTGCCCTCACTGGCAGGTACATAATAATTTTCCCAGCCATGTGCTTCCAGTACTAAGCCAGGTATCAAACAGAGCTGATCCTTTGAAATGGCTAAAGTTAGAAAGTTCATGTGAATTTACAGTAGGCCAGAGAAAACTTGGGAAGTCACATCCCAGGCAGGTCCCAAAGGCTGGATTGTTAGGTGCTAGACAAGCTCCTGCCAGGCATCAGCTACAACTCTTGGAGGCAAAGAGAACTCCTTTTTGGGCAGGAGGCTGGAGATCCAGACTGTACTGAGGTTTAGTGCCTGCTCTTTCAGCCTGGTATCTCCCTGCCTGTTTTCCTATAACTGCAAGTATTCTTTCCCTTCTTGAGACACAATTACTCCATGCCTGTTTTCTGCCCCTGCAATCCCTGGTTGTTTTGCTTTGCTACTCGTGTTCCTTTCCAGTTACAATGACATTAAAAGCCCAAGGAAAAGAACAGGCGGGTGCCATCTCTTCAAGGTGCTTTTAGATTTTGTTATTTTTCTAGGTTCCTTTAAATTACAGGTACTTAATCCAATATTGGATGTAGTAATTGATAATGTGGCTTTTTGAATCCAGGTTGCTTTGACTGGCAGATCTCTTTGTTAAAAGCCTGGTATAAGGGCACATGAGGCAGAAGTAGGAAGATCTCTGTGAGTTCAAGGTTAGCCTGGTTTACATCGTGAATTCCAAAGTTAGCGAGGGCTATAAAGCAACTGTAAGAAAGAAAGAAAGAAAGAAAGAAAGAAAGAAAGAAAGAAAGAAAGAAAGAAAGAAAGAAAGAAAGAAAGAAGGAAGGAAAGAGAGAAAAGAGAGAATGAAAGAAAGAAAGAGAAAAGAGAGAAAGAAAGAAAAGAAAGAAGAAAGAAAGAAAAAGAAAAAGAAAGAAAGAAAGAAAGAAAGAAAGAAAGAAAGAAAGAAAAAGAAAAGAGAGAAAGAAAGAAGCAAGTAATCCAATTTAAAATGGGGTACAGAGATAAGCAGAATTCTCAACAGAGGAATATCAAATGGCAGTGAAACACTTAAATACTCAGAGTCCTTAGTCATTAGGGAAATGCAAATCAAAACGACCCTGAGATTTCACCTTACCCCCATCAAAATGGCTAAGATCAAAAACTCAAGTGACAATACATGCTGGACAGGATATGGAGAAAGGGGAACTCTCCTTCATTGCTGGTGGGAATGTAAACTTGTACAACCACTTTGGAAATCAATCTGGCACTTTCTCAGAAAATTAGGAATAGTGCAACCTCAAGATCCAGTTATACCACTCCTGGGCATATATCCAAAAGATGCTAAACCATACAAGGACATTTGCTCAACTAAGTTCATAGCAGCATTATTCATAATAGGCAGAATTTGGAAACAACCTACATATCCCTCAACTGAAAAATGCATGCAGAAATTGTGGTACATTTACAAAATGGACTACTACTCACAAATTAAAAACAAGGAAATAATGAAATTTGCAGACAAATGGTAGGAACTAGAAAAGATTATCCTGAGTGAGGTATCCTGAGTGAGGTATATGGTATATACTCACTTATAAGTGGATATTAGCATATAATATAGTTTAAACATACTAAAATCCATAGTCTTAAAGAAGCTAAACAACAAGGAGGACCCCAAGGAAGAGGCTGAAACTTCACTCAGAAAGGCAAACAAGATAGACATTGAAAGTTGGAGAAGACAAGAAACAGGACAGGAGCCTTCCACAGGGGCCTCTGAAAGACTCTACCCATTAGGGTATTTAAGCAGATGCTGAGACTCATAGCCAAACTTTAGGCAGAGTGCAGGAAACCTTATGGAAGAAGAGAGAGATAGAAAGACCTGAAGGGTACAGGAACTCCACAAGGAGACCAACAGAGCCAAAAATCCTGGGCCAGGATACAAAATGAATAAATTATAAAAATCCTGGGCGAAGGGGGCCTGCAGAGATATGCCAACCAAGGACCATGTATGGAGAGGACCTAGAACCCCTGCTCTGAGGAAACCCATAGGCGGCTCAGTTTCCAAGTGGGTTCCTTAGTAAGGGGAGCAGGAGCTATATCTGACATGAACTCAGTGGCCAGGTCTTTGATCACCTCCCCCTGGGGGGGGGGGGTGCAGCCTTGCCAGTCTACAGAGGAAGACAATGCAGCCAGTCCTGATGAGACCTGATAGGCTAGGGGAGGAGGTCCTTCCTTATCAGTGGACTAGGGAAGGAGCATAGGTGGAGAAGAGGGAGGGAGGGTGGGATTGAGAGGAGATGAGGGAGGGGGTCACAGCCGGGATACAAAGTGAATAAATTGTAACAAGTAAATGAATAAACAAAAATAATAAACTATAAGACAACAATAAAAAAAGGAAGAAAGGAAGGAAGAAAGAAATTCACACTGAGTGCCTAAGTGCTATCATGCTTGCCTCCTATCTAGATTGAGAAATGTAATATAGACTGACAGCTTATAAATTTATGATCTATGACTGTATGTCTATGTATTGTATAAAGACAGTCTTGTGTTTTCTATAAGGTTTGCCTGGAAACTTACATAGTCTCATAATTTACTAGTATGTACACAGGTAATGCTAATTTATTTAATTAACATATGTATATGGTTTGGATTTGCATCTTCTTAAGGTAATATTATTGCACAATGCTTTCCTACAAGCTAAACAATTGTGGTCTTCATAAAACCAGCTGTGCCTTATTGATTGTAGATGTTCCTTCATAAAAGGAGCAGGTACAAAGGACCATTGGCTTTTCACCTGAGTATACAGCCTCTCCTCCAAGCCAGTTTTTATGCACTTCTTCCCAAATCACATACAGCCTCATGGCTTGGGGGCAGAGTCAGAGTATATAGGTTAAGAGCAACTAAGGAGAGCAACTCCACCTATAGAGAAACCATCACACATACTGGATAAAGACTTTCCAGTGTGGCTGCTTTCAGGTCATCATCACTTCTGTCAGTAATCCCTCATCTGTGTTCTACAAGGGGCCTTTATAAGGAGGGGATAAACATTGCTCAGTCCTTCCACTGGGAGAAAAGTTTCACAACAAATGCTAAGTTCATCTGTTAATGTTTTTATGTCTCATGGCATTAAGAAAGAAGACCAGTAAAGACAATGTTAGAAGGATATAAAACTGTAAAGAAGGATTGATTTGTGTACAAAGATTAAGGTGTTTAGATGTTTCCAGAATGGAAAAGAAAACTACGACATTATAAAGGTCTGAGTAGTTATTTACAGTATGTAAAAGATGACACTTAGAAATGATATCTGTGATTGTGTTACTTCTTTTTCTGTTGCTGTGATCATGGCCAGGGCAACTAATAGAAGGCAGAGTTTGTTTGGGCTTATTGTTCCAGCTGGGTAAGAGCCCATGATGGCAGAGCAGAGGCAGCAGACTTGGCATCTACAACAGTAAGCTCACATCTTGAACTGTAAGTAGGAAGCCAAGAGAGAGCACTAGGGATGGCACTTGGTTTTTAAAACTTTCAAGCCTGTCCCCAGTAACATACTTCTTCTGGCAAGGTCCCACTTCCTAAACCTACTCAAACAGCATCACCTGTTCTCTTGTTCAGGGAGCTCAACACAGGAAGTTTCCCTCTATCCTTTAGGGCAAAGCCATGGTCAAACAAGTACTTTTACTTATCTTCACACAGATGGAAAAACTGGTAAATGAAGGCCAAGTGATCTTTGAGGATCAGATCCTCAACTGACCTTGCCATTTGAAACACATGATTTAAGACATGGTTTTAAGAAAGTAAAACCAAACAGTGAAAATGATAGATATGATTTTTAACAGTCCAAGCGACCACACTCATCAGACATTAGACTTGAATCCATATGAGATATTATTTAAGACAACAGTTTCTCACTAGGGATTTTCTGCTTAATTACAAAAAATGCTAGGCTGGAGACATGGCTCAGAGGTTAGGAGCACTAGCTGTTCTTCCAAAGGTCCTGAGTTCAATTCCCATGTAAACCACATGGTGGCTCACAACTATCTATAATGAGATAATGAGATCTGGTGCCCTCTTCTGGTGTGCAAGCATACATGTAGACAGACCACTGTATCAATAATAAATAAAGCTTTTTTAAAAAAAGAAAAAAAAATGCTGCCAAGATATAAGATTTCAGACCTGGGCTCACTGCATCATCTGCCTAACCAAAAGAGATAGACCCATTCTTGTTTTAATCTAAAATTAAAAGATGGCTATATTTATTTTCTCTCCTTATGTTCAAGCTATCTAGGAAGTACTTCACGTTGATTCTAGTCACTTCAACAGCTATCAGAATGCTGAAAGAAGGTCCTGGGTTCATCACTGCTGACTCTAGCTCTGGAAGCCAAGAGAAAAATAAGGAGAAGCTCAGTAGATAGGTGTTCTTTTTTTAAAAAAATAATTTATTTAATTTTATTTTATGTGCATTAGTGTCAGATCCCTTGGAATTAGGGTTGCAGACAGCTGGGAGTTGCCATGTGGGTGCTGGGAATTGAACTCAGGTCCATTATAGAAGAGCAGACAGTGCTCTTAACCACTGAGCCATCCCTCCAGCCTTAGAAGATGTTCTAATGGACTTTGGTTTGGATTTCTCTTTTCTGAATGGTTCTGGTTCTCTGCCTAAGGTAACTCTTGCTTTTACTGCTCCATCACATCTCTTTTCAGACATCATTCAAGGACTCCCTTTCCTGCAATTTACAGTTGGAGTCTGCTAGTTTAGCCCTCTGAAAGGGTACCTCCAAACTACCACATCCAATGCCCCAAATTCAATTTGAAGAAGCTAGATTGGTAACTGCCCAAATCCCACAGTTGTGGCTAAGGTTGCATCTTTAGAGGCAAAAGGATGATAAGAATAGGAAGTAGAAAATTGACTGGGAAGTGTAGGGTAAAAAGACAGCAAAGAAAAGTAACCGAGTTCTTTCTTGAGTAAAAGCCTATATATATCCTTGGAATTCTCAGCAGTCTCATATTGCCAGAAGACACTAAGCTAATTTCTAAACTCCTCTAGAGTTCCATTTTCAAAGGGAAAAATAGTAAAATAGCAGTAAAGGCCTGTTAGGACAAAAGTCCTTCTGGGAAAGAGAATAGAATTTCTGTCCAGGGTAAAAAGCTCACATTCCAGTTGAGCAAGATCGATGGCTTGGTTAAGGAACCACATTAAAACATTCTTAAATCATCCCTTATTATAACAATAATTTACTTTTACTAGAGACTTCAAACAGCCAACATATGTTAGCTAAGGCTGAAAAAATGTATAAAAACGAGGGGGAAATAATGAGAAAAAAATTTTTTAAATCAAAGGTATGGCAAAGACTCATATTTCCTAAATATCTCTCTCTGTCTCTCTGTCTCTCTCTCTCTGTCTCTCTCTCCCAATTAGCCAGTTGCATCACTTTGGGAAGTCAAACTCCCACCAATGGGATGAGATGCAGTTACCATCTACTTCATCTACTTCAGCGATAAAACATGGGAGTCATGTTAGCCCATGTGTTCATAGCCCCATTTGGGTTCAGGTGCACCCTTTTTGATAAAATAATTAACTGCCTTGCCAAAGTCCTTTTGTTTTGTGTGTCCCTTTGTGTAACACCAAGACTATTCATTTTTTGTTTATAACAATACAAAATCAGGGCTGGAGAGATGGCTCAGTGGTTAAGAGCACTGTCTGCCCTTCCAAAGGTCATGAGTTCAATTTCCAGCAACCACATGGTGGCTCACAACCATCCATAATGTGAACTGATTCCCTCTTCTGGCAGGTGTTTATGCAGATAGAACACTCATATACATAAAATAAATAAATCTTAAAAAAAAATACAAAATCAGATGTGTGTAGAATGGTGTACATGAAAGCTTGTTGGCCAAAGGGGTAGACTACCATGTACCATTTTCCCCCCAGTGGGTTTCTAATTCAACCCGTGAAAATGGATCTGATTGTTTTAAATATTTTTTCCTTTGCCAGGTGACACGGAAGCTTTACCAGTAGAGGGCAGTGGAGGCAAACTTGAAGAAGAAGGAGTTTGCTTTCTTAAGCAGAGGGCTGTAGCACTTACAACTTTTCCAGTGCTTAGTTAAAAAGGGGAATTTCACATGGCCTGTTTAGAAGCTAGCACACCGACCCTCCTCGGGTCATTTCAGGAAGGGAGGGCGGGGAGGAGGGAGAGAGGTAGGGAAGGAAAAAAAAGGGGGGAGGGATCGGTGGTGTATTTTCACACACATACTCACACACAAAAGGCTAAGGGGCTTGGAGAAGTGGCTCAGAAGTTAAGAGCAGTTGCTACTGCTCTTGCAGAGGACCTAAGTTCTGTTCCAAGCATTCATATGTTGGCTTACACCCATGCATAACTCCAGTTGTAGGGCATCCAACACCCTCTTCTGAACTCCATGAGCACCAGGCAGACACATAGTGCAGATGCATAAATATAGGCCAAACATTCATACACATAAAGCAAATAAACAAATCTAAAAATAATTCTTATATGAGGGCTGGAGATGTTATCTCAGTGTTAGACCACCCACTTAAGTACGTGCAATGAATGTCATGGTTCCAACCCCAGCACTAGGAAGACAGGAAAGAAGAAGAGGTGAGGAAGAGAGGGAAGAAAAAGGAAGGAAAGAAACTGGGGTCCCACAATCCCTGAGCACTCCTTCTGATGCATGGCTACCACCAGCACCTAGTAGCCAACTGTCATTTGGAGTCACCATCTAATGAATTAGCCCTTTGCCCCTGGATCCTAAAGCACATTCACAGCTTCTCTATTTCCCAGCTCTTGCAGAAGATGGCTAGCAGCACCAGTTGCCAACAACTTTCCCTGGCACAGCAGTGTTGGGTTTGAGTGTCATCCAAAGATTAATGGTTCGGGGGCTTGATCCCTATCTAGGCTGGTGGTAGTATTGTGAGGTGGTAGGGTATTTCACAGGGACCACTGGATAGAGTGGGATATGCCTATTATCTCAGCCCTTAGAAAGCCTAAGTTACATAGTGAGATCCCATGATTAAGCACACTGGTTGTTCTTCCAGAAGACCCTGGTTCAATTCCCAGCATACACATGGTGGCTCAAAACTCTTTATAACGCCAGTCTAACAAATCCAACCCCCTTTCTGATCTATTTGGGGACCAGACATGCACATGGTGTACAGACATACATACAGTCAAAATACCTATACACAGTTTGTTTGTTTGTTTATTTATTTATTTATTTATTTATTATGTTGGTGTTTTATCTCAGCACCCTGGAGGCAAGCTTTTATGAACTCAAGGCTAATCTGGTCTACATATTGACTTCCAGGCTCACTGAAGCTACACTGTGAGAATCTGTCTCAAAATCCAAACACACAAAATAAAGGTTGAGTTGTGAGAAATCCTAAGGTTAGTTGATGGGGTGCCACTGGGAGGACTTGGGGAATCTTGGTCTCTCTCTCTCTCTTTTCTTATCTGCTAATGTGATGTCTTGCTACCACATGTTTTCTTGCCATCACAATTACCATGAGGTGACACCCCCCCCAAGGGGAGTCCTCACTAGAGTCGGTCTTATGCCGTTTAAATTTTTGCCTTCAAATTGTGAGCTACATAAGCCTTTTGAAACGTTTATTTATCCATTATTGTATATGTGTGTAATTGCCACTTGAGTGCAGATGGATTTGGAGCCAGAAGGTGTCAGTTCTTCTGGAACCAGAGTACCAAATAGTTCTGGGCCACTAGTATGGTTGCTAGGGACAGAACCCAGGTCCTCTGCAAGAGCAGAAAGCTCATGACTATGGAGCTCTCCCTCCAGCCCATAAGCTTCTTTTTAAATATGACATAAGCCTACCTCAGGTAGTTTGTTACAGTAATAAAACAACTGACTAGTAAATCTCCCATGAATTGCTTTCTTTAGCATCCTAGAGGGTGACTTTCTGTAGAGTACCGAAAACCAGATATCCAGCATGTTCTACCCCTTGATAAATCATGGCCATGTTGTCTCCAGTAAAGACTGGGTCTCAGCTATGAGTAGAAGGGTAGCAAAGACCTGTGTGGAAGAGTTTCCCTTGAGTGTTGTTATTTCAACTGTGTTTGTACCTTTTGGTGCCTTCTTGAATATATAACATATATTTTGAGACTGGGTTTCACTATGTAGAACAGGCTGGCCTGGAACTCAGAGATCTGCCTATCTCTTCCTTGTAAGTGCTGGGATTAAAAGTATCTGCCACAACTCCTGGCTATAACATGCTGGGCAAATGCTCTGCTACTGAGCCTTATACCCTACCCACATGTCTGATAATTTTTATTGAGTGTCAGATATGAATTTTACCTTTTTGGTGTTGAATTTTTTTTGTTTATTTGTTTTTTTCGAGCCAGGGTTTCTAGGTGTAGTCTTGGCTGTCCTGGACTCACTTTGTAGACCAGGTTGATCTCGAACTCACAGAGATCTGCCTGCCTCTGCCTTCCTAAGTACAGTACTGAATTTTTCATATTTAAAATTTTGCATTGTGGGTCCTGTTCCTAGCAGCCATACCAAGCATCCCAGAAGCACTTGTGACTCTGGTTCTAGAAGAACCGACACCTTCTGGTTCCAAAGGCACCTGCACTCATGTGGCAAGCACACACCCATATCATAATACTGATCCTCCCAGTGGGAAAGTTTGGGGGATTTGGTTTGGTTTGGTTTTTCATCCAGGCTAATTAAGATTATTCCTCTTGATCCTAACACCTAGTCCTTGTGAAATTTCCTCACATGTGAATGCTCATCAAAATTCAACTGGAGACTTGAAAGCCACCCATCCAGGTCTGCTTTGTCGGGCAACAGTTACTTCTGTGTTACCCTGCACTGCTTGTGAGTCCTAGATGCCGTTATTTCCTCAAATCCAAAACTGTGTCTTCTAAACTCAAGGAACAGAACTGAGAGAGACAGAGAGACAGAGATAGATAGAGGATTATCTATCATCTATATTATTCTAAAAAGGGATTCATTAGGTTGGCTGCCATGATCTAATGGATAGCCCAGATTGTCAATCTCAGACTGGGAAAAACAGCACTCAGCCCAGGAAACTCGAAGCCTTCAAACAAGAGAGCCCAATAACACACCTTGAGTGTTAAAGCTGAGGGCTTGCAAGCCTGCTGGAGGGTTGCTGATGCCAGTCTTCATTCTAAGGCTGAACCTTCTGAGCCTGATTTCTAGGAGAGGTAGTGGCAGCAACAATAACAGAATGCATCCACTCACACAAGGTCAAGGGCACACATGTGCGTGCTTCCCCATGCACCTTTTTAAAGTTTTTTTTTTTATTAATTACATTTGTTCTTTGACAACATCTGAAATGTATACAGTGCATTCTGACTACTCTCACCTTCCACTCTCATCTCCTTCCTACCCTTGTTAACCATCACCCTCAATACATTTCCCTTTGCTACATCTCTCTCTTCTCTCTCATGTTTTGTGACCTTTTTTGTCTAACCAGGGTCATTTGTGTGGCCATGGGTGTGGAACTATCTCCTGGAGCTTGGTGGGCTCACCAGTGGGTACATAACTGAAGACAATGACACCTCCCCCTGCAAGAATCTGTCACCTATGAGATAGGGTCTCACTCTATAGACCACCTGACTTCAGGTCTCATTATATAGACCAGTTGACCTCAAACTCACAGTGATCCTCCTGCTTCCACCTCCCAAGTGCTAGGGTTATAGGTGCGCGCCACTCTGCCTGCCTCCTTCCCACTTTTGTTTGGATGGTAGCGCCCACATTCAGGGCAGGTCTTCCTGACTTCATTTCACTGACCCACATGCCAGTACTCAGGAGACAGAAACATACTTTACCAATTTTCAAGGTGCTTCTCACTGCAGTGAGGTTGACAGGCAGGATTAATCATCACATCCTCCCTGCACAATTTCTGGAAGCTCTCCAGGCCATCATGATTCATTCATTTGCTTTCCTTCTCTTGGGGAGCACAATAGCACACTTCCTGTGGCTTCACATCTGGAGGCTTTTGCTTCACGTATAGTATCTAGTTTTTCTTTTTCTTTCTTTACTTGTTTAAGGTAAGAGAGTAATCTAGTCTGTTATTTCATCATGCATAGAAATAAAATTTCCTTTTCTAATCTGCATTATGAGATCTTGTCTTCTGGAACACAACATTTACTCATTCATAAAACCCCTATATTCACAACATCTTTGATGGTTGGGGTCACTTTGCTGTCCCTATGGGAACGTGGATGGCTCTTTTTTTGCAAATACTGCAGCTTTCTCAAACTATGGCCATTTTTTTCTCCCACCAGTGATTCTAAAGACAGGAGTCTTTCTGGTGCTTCATGGATGATCCCCAGACCATGCTCTCTCCCTTCTAGGGAAATCCCACAGCTCTCTCCGTGTGTGTGTGTGTGTGTTGTGTGTGTGTGTGTGTTTTCTTATTACTTCCACCCTTCAAACTCCTCATTCCCCATCAGTTTTTGAGGATTTTATTCTTGAGTCACTGTCATACCTGCAGACCTTCTTTTAATGTATGCGCTCCCATGTGTATATGTTCTTGCACATGTATGCATGCATGCGTGTGCACCTGTGTATGTGTGTGGTGTGGTGCGGTGTATGTGCACATGTGCACACATTGAAAAACAGAGGCTGATATCGGGTGTTTTTCTTGATTGATCTCCATTTTATTTTTTGAGGCAGGATCTCTCACTGGAACTGGACCTTAATTATTGACTAGACTGCCTGGCCAAACAGCCCCACAGATCCTCCTATCCCTGTCTCAGAACGCCCAGCACTGGGCTCATGAAGGCCATGCTCAGCTTTTTACATGAGTACTAGGGATCCAATCTGAGGTCCTCATGCTTGTGTGGCAGGCTCTTTTCAGAGGGAGCCATCTCTCCTATCCCATTGTCCAGAGTGTTTGATAACTTCACTGATTATAGATTCAAGACCCACATTCTAATCATTTGCTCCCTCTACTGATATTGTATTACTCTGTGTCCACCACAAATTCCTACTGTTATATTGTAGGCCTCATGGTTAACCTCTCGTCAGACCCTCAATTCCATTTATTTGAAGGCTACAACTCTTCTCCTCCTAGGTCAGCACACCTTTGTATTAATCAGAGTGCTCCACACAAACAGTAAATATAGGCTTGTACATACAGACATGCTTCTTAACTTACAGTGGGGTGACATCTTAGTAAAAGCAGAATCAGTTGAAAATATCATAGGTCAAGTGGCATTTAATGTACCTCACCTACTAAATGTCACAGCTTCACAGCTTCGTATTACAGTGTGCTTAGAGCACTGGTTGTTTCCTTTCACAATTACATGGCTGACTGGAAACTACAGCTAGCCTGCTGCTAATACCCAGAGTGAGAAAGAATATTGCTAATACAGAAAAAGGTCAAAATTAAAACTTCCAACTAAAGTTTCTACTGAGAGCAAATCACTTTTAAACCATAGCAAAGTGAGAAAAAATAATAAGTTGGCCCATCATAAATTTGGAACCATTTGCGGGGAAGGGAGACAGCCACAGAGACACAGACATACACAGAGAAACAGAGAATGGAAGAAGATTATAAAGAATTGGCTACCGTAACTATTAGGGTAAAAGCCTCAAGACCAAAGATTGAGTCAGCAAGCTGAAAACTTAGATTTGAAGGTCTGGGGCCCAAGAGAACCACTGGTAAAGTCCTAGACACAGAACAAAAGGTTCAAGTACTAGGAAGAGCTAATGTTTCAGTGTGAGCCCAAAGGCAAAGAAAACGATATCTTAATTCAAGAGCAGTCATATAAGTATTTTGTCTTTTCGGAAGGGTTTGTTGTTTTATTCTAGTCAGGCCTTCAAAGTGAAAGTAATCTGCTTCACTTGGACTACTAATGTAACTGGTAGTCTCATCCCAACTCTATTTAATAGATTCTATTACTGTAACACTAAAAAATGATTGACTAAATATTTGGGCATCCTATATCCCCAATCAAGTTAATACCCCAAACTGACCACCACAGGTCTGTGCGTTTGCAATTTGACACCTAGACACATCACCTTAAAGCATATGTGATCTTTAAAAAATGGAGATAATAAGAATTGTCTTATTATTACAGGTGTGGTTGTGCACACCTCTAATCCTAGCACTTGTGAGACTAAAGCAGAAGGATGGAGAGTTCGAGACCAGTTTGTGCTACATAATAAGGCCATGACCCCTGCCAACCAAGAGAGAGAGAGAGACAGAGAGAGACAGACAGACAGAGACAGAGATTATCAACCTAACTACTTGTGATGGCTAATCTTGGTCATCAGCCTGGGCAGAGGGAACCTCCATCAAATTTCCCTATGGGCATGTCTGTGGGGGCATTCTCTTGATTGCTAATTGATGTAGGGCCAGCTCACTGTGGACAATGCCTTTCATATACAGGTACACCTGGACTGTATAATAAAGGTAGCTGAAGGTGAGTTAAAAAGCAAGCCAGTAAGAAGTGTTCCTCCACGGCCTCTGCTTCAGTTCCTTCCTCCAGGTTCCTGTATGAACTCCTGCCCTGGCTTCCTTTTTCTCCTCAAGCTGCTTTTGGTCAGTGTTTTATCATGTTATAACTATTCTATTATAAAAATGGAAGGTTCTCAATTGTTTCCTCTTCTTTTTATCGCATTTTATGTACATGAATGTTTTGCATGCATGTGTGTCTGTGCACCATGTGCCAAAGAGGGTCAGATGCCCTGGAACTGGAGTTACAGACAGCTGTGAGCATGTGGATGCTTGGAATTAAACCTAGGTACTCTGGAAGAGCAGCCAGTGCTCTCCACCACTGAGACATGTCTCCAGCCCTAGTTTCCTATTCTTAACCTCCTATAACACATACTGTTATAAAATTAATACAGCTAAAGAGAATGATAAAAATAAGAGAAGGAAGAAAACAAAGTTACTGGATTCACAGATATACTCTTATCACAGTAAGGAGGAAATGGTTATAAGCCTGTTTCTGTAACTAAATTCCTGCTTAAAACGTAGTATTTATAATTAACTTCTTTTGTCTACTCATTCTTTCAACTGCTCACATTTCTTTATTGAGAGCAATTTGAATCTTCATTTCTGAAGGGCATGGGATGTTGGTAAGGCCTGTCTGGAGTAAGCTGTTGAAGTTTTCCATTGACTTTAGTCACAAGTTGTGAAAACACTTATAAATTCTCTGAGGGATCTCCGGTATTCCAGACTGCTTTTACTTACCTCCTTTTAGTGGTCAGGATCAGCCACTATACTTTCATTATTTTTTGCCTATTGACTCAGGCACGAGGAACCCAAAGTGGCTGGGTGCCATTCTTCATTACTAGGACAATGGAATCACTGCTCTGTCTCTGGTAGTAGAATTCATTCCTCTAGAAGTAAAAATCTCTAGGTAGCAGGAATAGGAAGCACCTTATGATTCAGACAAGTGGACACATGGAGTTAGCTGTTACTCTGCAATTTATATTAGAACTGACTTCTTGTTTGCTCATGCATTCTGCTTTCATTCTCTCAACCCTCTCTTATCTCCCTCTCATTCTTCTTATTCCCTTTCTCATCTCTCCCAGTCCCTTTCCCAGATTTGTGACTCCTTTAGTTTAACCAGGACCATCTGTGCGGTCATTAGATTAAAACTACCTATTAGAGCCTGGTGGGGTCGCCAGTGAATACACAACTGAATGGAATGACTACCCCTCTCCAGGAATTTATCAGCAAATACGTAAGCAGTGGGAGGTAATATTCCACGGACCTCCCCTCCATTCATGCCTGCAGTCATCTGCCATTGCTGTGAGTTTGTGATCTCAAATATCTGTGTCTCGCACAGGACATGCCATTTTGTAGCTCTTCTCTATATCTTCTGGCTCTTAACATTCTTTCTACCCCTTCTTTTGCAATGTTCCCTAAGCCTTAGAGGGCATGTTGTAAATGTTTTGATTAGAGCTGAGCATTCAACCATCACTTACTCTCAGGACCTTATGTAGCCACAAATCTCTTCGTTCACCACCATTAACTAGGAAAAGGCTTCTGTGATTAAAGCTCAGAGCAGCATTTGTCTATGGGTATAAACATAAATAGTTAGAAGGCAGTATACAACTATGTCAATTTAACTAAACAATAGTATTGTTTCCTCTTATGACCTGATCTCTACCTTATTTTTTTTAGATTAATTTTATTTATTTATTTTGGTCTTTTGAGACAGGGTTTCTCTGTGTGTCCCTGGTTGGCCTGGAACTCACACTATAGACCAGACTGGTGATTCGCCTGCCTCTGCCTCCTGAGTGCTGGGATTAAAGCTTGTGCCACCACTGCCTGGCTGTGATTTATTTTATCTTTAATTATGTATGTGTGTGCTTTCATAGATGTGTCTCTCTCCCTCCCCATACACTGTGTGTGAGTGAGTGTGTGTGTGTGTGTCTGTCTGTCTGCTTGCCTGTGTGTTTGTGCATGCCTCTATGCACATGAGTCTGGGTGCTCAGAGAGTCCAGAGACATTGGATTCTCCTGGAACTAAAGTTACACACAGTTGTGATGAGCCTGACATGAGTCCTGGGAACTTAACTTCCATCTTCTACAGACGTCCTTTACTCTTAACTATCGAGCTGGGCATGGATTTCTGACTAAGGAGTGGTCTTCAATCCAATTCCTGACAGTAGTGTCACTATTTCACACGTGGGAGCATCTTGCCTGACAGGCTGATATTAGTATCAGCCTCAATATCTTGCTCACAGCTCGGCAAGACTGTCTCCTTGTCTCCCTAGCAACCTGCATAGCACCTTAAGGCACTAGCTGGCACTGAGGAAGCCTTAAGCTTAGTGGAGCCAACTATTTTGAAGATGTTTAAGGACTTTGATGATCTCCACATATTGAACATAAAATACAACAGAAAAGCAATACGTGGAAAGACTCTTCACTGAAGATTTTTGTTTACTGTTGTACTTTTGAGAGGGGAATCTCATGCAGCTCAGGCTGATCTCGAACTTTCTATGTAGCTGAGGCTGACCTTGAACTCTGAATCCTCCTCTCTCTACCTCTCAAGTGCTGAAATTACAGATGCATGCTACCACACCTGGCCTCTTCACCAAAGATCTAAACACTACAATAATTAAGGCTAAAGAACTGAACGGAGAGTTATCAGAAGAAACACCGAAGGCCAATAAGTAGTTTTTGAAGTGCTCACTATGCTTAGCTATCAGGACAACGCAAATTAAAACTACTTTGAGATTCTGTCTCACCCCAGTCAGAATGGCTAACACCAAAAACACAAATGATAGTGAGGACGTGGGGGGCAGGGGAACCCACAAATATACTGCTGACTTGTAAACTGGTATAGCTATAATGGAAACCAGTATGGAAGTTTCTCAAAAAGCTAAAAATAGAAATCGTATATGATCCAGCTATAGCACTTCTGGGCATGTAACCAAAGGACTTTATATTTTATAAAAATACTTGTACATTCATGCTTACCACTACTATACACACACACACACACACACACACACACACACACATATGTGTGTGTGTATGTAGTATATATATATGTGTGTATATATATGGTGTATATATATAGTATATATAGTAGTTTATATAGTATATATATATATGTTTTCATTATCAGTTCTTTTTTATTTTTTATTTTTTTTATTTATTACATTTTATTCACTTTGTATCCCAGCTGTTGCTCCCTCCCTCATTCCCTCTCAATCCCACCCTCCCTCTTCTCTTCCCATGTTCTTCCCTCGGTCCACTGATAGGGGACCTCCTCCCCTTCCATCTGACCCTAGCCTATCAGGTCTCATCAGGACTGGCTACATTGTCTTCCTCTGTGGCCTGGTAAGGCTGCTCCCCCCTCCCCAGGGGGAGGTGACCGAAGAGCAGGCCAATCTGTTCATGTCAGAGACAGCCCCTGTTCCCATTACCAGGAAGCCCATTTTGGAGACTGAGCTGTCATGGGCTACATCTGAGCAGGAGTTCTAGGTTATCTCCATACATGGTCCTTGGTTGGAGTATCAGTCTCAGAAAAGACACCACTGCTGTATTTATACTATCAAGCAAATGGAACCAACCAATGAAAATATGGTATATATGCATAATGGATTTTTCTTTTTGAGGCAGGGTCTCACATAGCCCACGTTAGCCTGAAACTCATTATGCCTATATGTAGCTAAGGGTGATCACGAACTTTTTATCTATCTACGTCTATCTCTCAAGTGCTGGCATTACAAGCATGTGTCATCACCCCCCTCCCCCGGTTTTATGTGGTGGTGGGGATCAAACCCAGAGCTTCATGCAAGATAGGCAAGAACTTTATCAACTGAGTCACATCCCTAGCCTACACCAGGATTTTATTGAACCATAAAGAAAAATGAAACTAGGAGGAAAACAGATGGGAAAGATTATATTAAGTGAAGTAATTCAGACTCCGAGCGACAAACACCACATGTTCTTTCTTATATGTATATCCTAGCTCCTGACTTTTAGATATGCGCTTATGTAGGAGTGGGTGTGTATAGAGCCCAGAAAACTATAAAGGAGCACAGGAGAGGAGAAAATATTCTTTAAGAGAGAGTAGTGGTACACATGTGATATGGAAGTGGAGAAGAAGGTACTGGGAGTGAGAAGGTTCAAGCAAGGGGGGAGTGGGTAGAGCGATGGGGGATAACCAAAGCTAATTCTGTATGAAACGGCCATAAGGAAATCTCACACTTGATAAGCTAATGAAGAAATAAAACATTTAAGAAGGGTTTGAGCAGAAGTACCTATATGGTTGGATAAAGCTGCTCCCAAGAGCAATAAATTATTTAACAAAAATCCCAGTGCCAGAGATAGGCTACTACTTATGAGTTGTTAGGGAGGCTCCTGAGGCCCCCAATGCAACATAAGTAATTTCCATTGTTATTGATTGTCTACCAAAGCTAGATAGTGAGAACCTCTTTCTGGTATTGAGCCACAGGAAAGAGTTCATGTCTACTATTGTAAACCTGGTCAAAAGCCCGTGGCTTTCGGGGGGGGGGGGTGCGGGTCAGAGGCCCTAGTGCAGAAGCTACTGCTGGTGCTTTGCTAAATGAACATGATGTGCCTGTCAATCGCCTTCTAAATGACTGTATTTATTTACTCATAAGAAGTAGCTTATCTCTGGCACTGGGAGTTTTGTTAAATGATCTATAGCTTTTGGGAGTAGCTTTATCCATCCATATAGGCACTTCTGCTCAAACTGTTTTTAAAATTTTTATTTCTTGATTAGCTTATCAAGTATGAGATTTCCTTATGGCTGTTTCATACATCGTGAGTGATACAGATTAGTGATCCTGTCAGCTTTATCAGGGAAGTTTCTTTTTGTGGTGGTCAATAGTTACTGCAGAGACTCATTTATGTCAAAGAATTGAGAATCCATGACTGTTGGATACCCAGCTATAAATGGGCTATCACACTCTGTAAGGCTCAGAGAACATCAAAGAAAGAACAATGACCTGACTAGTTTTATATTAGTTTGACATAGCCTAGCATCATTTTATAAGAGGGACTCTTAATTGAGAAAAATGCTTCCTTAAGATTAGTCTGTAAGCAAGTCTGTAGGGCATTTTAAAAATGTTAGTAATTAATATGGTATGACCTAGACCATTGCATGTGGTGATACCCCTGGTTGGATTGTCTTGGGTACTATAAGAAATAGGCTGATTAAATCATGGAGAGCAATCGAGGAAGCAGAACTCCTCCATGGACTCTGCTTCAGTTCCTACCTCCAGGTTCCTATCCTGTGTGAGTTCCTGCCCTAACTTCCCTCAGTGATGAACTGTGATATGGAAGTGTAGGCTGAAATAAACCCTTTTCTTCCCAAGTTGCTTTTGGTCATGGTGTTTTGTAACAGCAATAGAAATGCCAGCTGAGACACACAGAAAGAATGTGAGAGCTGGAGCAACAGGGAGAGAAGTGTGGATTGCTGATTCTCAGGCATGATATGGCTGTTGAACCCACAAAACTGTGGATATCTATACAAGATCTGCATAATATTGGGCCTATTGACACCCTGTCATGGAAAGGGATGGCATGCCACTTCTTATCCAAGGTTTTATATGCAGTTAATGGTTGATGGGGGGAGAGAGAGAGAACATTTTTTCAGTGGTGTAACTACTGGTAAGGTGCCCATACTCCTATAAACAATTTTGTATCCATGTTCTGGTTTTAACAACCCTAATGAAACTCATTGGGTCACCACCACCATCACCAAAAAAAAAAAAAAAAAAAGACATGAAAGTAGAAGGAATGATTGAAAAGAGGAACAGGATCAACAGGAGTGAAAGAGGGACCAGAAAAGGAAATGCATTATGTACATGTATGAAATGCCATAAGGAAATCCATTTGTGATATCTAATATTGGTCATCTTTAAAGGACTTAAGCTCCACCTAGAAGACAAGCCTTTGAACATCCCTGTAAGAGATTACTTGACTGGTTAGATTCCATGTATGTCTGTAAGGATTAACTTAATTGAAGAGTGAATGGCACCATTTTATGGGATGGATTCCTGAACTGATGACGCAGATCCTGGGCAATGATGTAGCCTGTTTCTATTGAGGTGACCCCAATCTTGGAATTAGCAGGAATGGGAACAGGAGGCAAAGATGAAGAATGGTAATGTCTATCTCCAAATAGAGCTTTTATGAGATAACGAGAGCCATTAGTTAAGTCCCATCTAAAAAAGATCCTGGTTGGAGACTTAATCCCCAAATTCGTATGTTCATGCATTTTGAGGTGGGGCCTTTAGGAGGTAGTTCTGATTGGATGAAATCATGAGAGTTGGTCCCCACGTTGGCATTAGTGGTCCAAAGAGGGCATGAAATTTCCTGGAACTGGAGTTACAGACAGTTGTAAGCTACGATGTGGATGCTGGGAACTAAATTCAGGTCCTCTACATGTGCGTTTAATCTCTGAGCCATCGTCTAGGCCCTTGATCAAGGTATTTCAACACCACAACAGAAAAGTGACTGATACATTCCCTTATCAGCAGCTCCTGCAAACCCTCTACTTTCTTCCCAGCCTGCCCTCAGCCTCCAAAAATTCTTGTTTCTGTAACTGCATATAGTATCCAGTTATTTTAGCCTCATTTAAGCAAATGCTCTGGTCTTGTATGTCCCCACAGTCCCTTCAAATGTCAGGACTGTCCTGTGATGTTTGTTCTTAGATGGGTTTGTTCATGTTCTCATAAATTTCTTTGCTCTTTTTTTTTCTTTTTCATAGTGAAGATGAGTTTGTTTTCTTTACTTCCTCATATGTCCACATGGAAACCAGAAGTCTTTTCATGTCTTTCTAATCTTCACAAGCACTCTCCTGTACATCTGTTTCCTCAAGCCTCTCATTAGAGGCTTCTGCTTACTGGTTCTTAAGCTCCTTATGGTGACATCTGCATCTCTGAATAGATTTTTGTTTTGCTTCTAGTGTGTCCATGACTTTGACCACCCGGATTCTGAATGTGTCTCTTTGTGACTTATGTGGTCCACCTCCTGCCTGGTAGCATTTTCTAATCTCTCTGAGTGCAGTTGGAATACTACGAGTTTCATTTGTTTTGTAGGGAACGCTTTCTTATCAGTAATGTGGGAAGTGGGAACAAAGTGTACTTAGTCTTTCCTGCCAAAAGTTAAATTGGAAAAGTTCCACCTGGAAAGAAATTTGTAAAGATACAACCTAGCAGAAATCCCTTCCCCACGTCATCCTTTTTCTAAGGTAAATGTTTGTGTTCAAAGTTTTCTCCTGCTATCATCATAAGGCTATTTTTGCCTCTCAGCTGTGTAATTGTGATTAGCTAACTACATAAGAATGTGAGGCTAATCCCTGATCACTCAGAGTGAAGCACAGGACCCCTGTACATTAGGAATGAAAACCTAAGGAGATGTCCACTGGGTGTGCTAGCTTGCTTAATTTAACACAGCTACCCACATTTCTGCAGAGTTGCTTTCCTGAAATACTTTGAATTGTGTGGCCACTTCATGGAACCCCAGACATATTTCTAGCATGTAAGGGTGTGACTGTGCTGTTGTTGATTATTGATATTTACTATTGATTTAACTTTTAGTTAAACTGTGGTTATTCCTAAACCAGCTGCATACCCAAATCACCACACAGAGACTAGGATTTATTTAATAAACCTAGAGCACAATGCTGGGCAATAGTTACTCCATCCTAAACCTCTAAGCCCCCATGGTTTCTTCCCATCAGATTTTACACTTTCTACTTGCTTTTAGTCATATCTTAGATCAGGTTCATCTCTCCTCATGGTTCCAAGTCCTGTCTTGCTGATCTCTCTCTCTCCCACTCCTCCTACTTGCTTCCTTTCTCCTCCCCTCTGGACAAGGATGTCCCACCCTAATCCTCTCCATTGCTCAGCATTGTGGCTGGTTGTTTTATCAACAATACAGAGAACAAATGGTGGCACGTTTACACAAATTTGAGACAGGTGATGCTTAGAATAAGTTTCACAATGCAATGTCCAGATTGAAACCAGATAGTGGGGTAGAGAAATCAGCATTTGAATGAGCAAGGGTAAGTTGTATACATTCCACAAGAACATTATTCCAATATTGTGCACACATAAAGGAAAAGAAAAAAAATGAAGAGATACTGGATGGATATTTTCATACTTAGTGGAGCATTTACCTAGTATGAACAAGGCTCTGGGGTTAATTCCAACACAATAAAGGAAGGAAGGAAAAAAAGAGTAAGTTCTCTGTACACTGATTTGCAAACATTTCTGGGATATATTTTTCATAAAAGATACAGAACAGTGTAAAGACAATGTAAACTTTTTGTTCGACATACTTAGCTATCAGAGAAATGCAAATTAAAACTACTTTGAGATTTCATATTACCCCAGTCACAGTGGCAAAGATTAATAAAAAGCTAGCAAATACTCGTGAGAGTGTGAGCAGTGGAATTCTTATACACTGTTGGTGGGAGTGCAAAGTGGTACATCCACTATGAATGATGAGGTGGTGGTTCCTCAAAAAATTAGAAATAGATCTGTCACAATATGATGTAGCTATACCACACCTGGACATATACACAAAGGATTCTATTTCCTACTACTGAGACACATACTCATCCCTGTTCATTACTGCTGTAATCGCAAAAGCTAGGGCATGGAAACAGCCTAAATGTCTACCGTCTCATGAATGGATAAGGAAAATGAGCTGCTTATACAACATGGAGTTTTATTCAGCTGTGAAGAAAAATTAATTTACGGGTTTGCAGGTAAATTGATGGAACTGGAAAATATTATACCCAGTGAGATAACCCAGACCCCGGAAGAAAAATATCACAATCTGGCTCACAAATACAAAATATCACACTGAGATTAATTTGGAGTATCTGTAGAATGTGGGCACTCACTTTTCATGGATCACTCAGCTTGTTTTTTGTTATATATATATACACACACACAGCCCAGGTGTCCAGGGTTGGTACTACCCACAGTAGATTGGGACTTTACAGATCAGTCATTAATCAAGAAAATACCCCCACAAAGTTGCCCACAGACCTATCTGATTGAGGCATCTTCTCAGTTCAATCTCCTCTTTCCAGATGAATATAGTTTGTGTCGTGTTGAAAAAAAAGAAAAAAAAGAAAAAACTAACCAGCATAGTTGCTCACCATAACTTCATGGTAAGAATCTATTGCTGAAGACACTACAAATTTTGGACACGGGATATGAAGAAATTAAGTTGGTACTAAGATGTTTCCTACCTAATGGCTAGCTTTCATAGTACTGAAAAGTGCTCTGTAGGCTGCTGGGGACAGGGGACCATTAACTGTCATATTCATCTGTGAACGGTGAACAACAATGACCAGTATGTGAAGGTATGTCCATGACTGCCATGGTGGCACAAATGTTATGAGCATAGCCAGCAACTTTCTGATTGGATTTAAGGCACACACCACAGAAGGAAATACATGTCTGGTACTATAACTCCAGCCAAAAATCCATGACTGGGGAGGTCATAAGCCAAAGGGATGGTAAAATGGGCATAGTATCAAACTGCCCTCTAAATTCACATGTTTGTGTCCATAGATTAGTGTAGCTCTCAGACTGTATCAGAGAAGGCTTTGTGTGTGTGTTTGTGTGTGCGTGTGTGTGGTGAGGTCAGCTAACACAGAAATTCACAACTGATCAAAGTGCAAAGAGTATCTGCGTAGTTCTCAGCCACCAATTGGACATCTATATCCCTCCGTGTTCCTCCAGTGCTCAGAGACCATCAGTGAAGAGGAGAAGGAGAGACTGTAAGAGCAAGAGGTCAGGGAGGACTGAAGTGAAACAGTGTCATTTGGACATGACAGGACCACCACTCTCATCACCTCACAGCAGCTGTGGCTGCCTGCCTAAGTCACTCAACATTCTTGCATGTAATGGGGGAGCAGCTAGTGAGCCCCATCTTGAACTGAGGAGTTATTGACGGTTGATGGCTTCTAGAAAAGGAAGAGTCAGTTTTCTCTAAGGCTGTGGTCTATGGTTGAGTCAACCACTACAGTGAATTTGCCTCCATCCCCCACGAGTATAAGGACAGCACAAACTGGGCTCACTGAGTTATTTTTTTAAAAGGAGGAGGTGAAGTTGGGAGGAGATAGGGATCAGGGGATGGGTTTAGGAGGAGTTAAGGGGTAAATAGAATCAAAATACATTATATGCATAAACTCAAAAAATTAATGAAAATATTTTATTTTATTTTATTTTTAGAAGCTCTGCCATAGCTTTACAGGGACAAATAATGAATTAAAATAAAATGGTCCCAGATTAAGTACTTCTTCTATGAAGGAAGAGGGCCAAGAATTGCATTTTTCTAACAGACCACTTAGTCAGATCTTCAAAGGCACTATCATTGAGCTTTGTAGTGAAGGCCAATATTTGATCTGATCTGTATAAGATGGCTTCAAAATATCTTCACAAATCTGGAACTTCTCACCACCTTCTCTGTTCCAACAAGAATCTCTTTAATGGGTGGTTCCACTAAACACCAATGAGGTTGTGCTCTTCCAGCCTGTTCTCCCTCGCTGCCAATTCTCAATATAGGGGTGAGAAGAATAATTCTAAGTATAAACCAAACCACAGTACTTCTGAAACTCTGGAAGACTCTGATCTCACTTGTTGAGAATAAAAACCTTCTGGAAAAAAAAAAAAAAGAACACGATAACTTGTGTGAGAGAAATGGGGATTATTTAGTCTTACCTGTTTGTAGGTGCATGAAGAAATAGAATGCTTTGAATACAGCCCGGCTATCATTTTGTATTAGTTACTGTATTACTGTACTTTGTATTAGCTGTTGCTGTGATAAAACACCATAATCAAGACAACTTAGAGAAGGCATGACTTATTTGGGCTTATAGTACCAGAGTCTATCATGGTGGGGCAGCATGGCAAAAAGCAGCTGGCTGGAGCAGGATATTATGCTCACATCTTGAATCACAAGTAGGAAGCAGAGAAAGGGAACTTGAAATGACACTTGGCTTTGAAACCTCAGAGCCTACCCCTAGTGTCATACCTCCCCCAACAAGGTCACACCACCTAATCCTACTGAAACAGTGCCACCAGCTGGGGGTTAATTTTCTAAGTGGTTAGAAGAGAGGGAACAGGACAGGAGCCTACCAGAAATGTCCTCTAAAAGACATTACCCAGCAGGGTATCAAAGCAGATGCTGAGACTCATAGCCAAACTTTGGAGAGAGCGCAGGGAGTCTTATGGAAGAAGGGGGATATAGAAGGACCTGGAGGGGATAGGAGCTTCACAAGGAGATCAACAAAGCCAAAAATAGCTGGACCCAGGGGGTCCTGCAGAGACTGATGCATCAATCAAGGACCATGCATAGAGAAGACCTAGAACCTCCTGCTCAGATGTAGCCCATAGACAGCTCAGTCTCCATTGGGTTTCCTAGTAAGGAGAGAAGGGATAGTCTTTGACATGAACTCTGTTGCCTGCTCTGGATCACTTCTCCATGGTGGGACAACCTTGCTAGCCTACAGAGAAAGAGGATCCAGACAGTCCTGATGGGATGTGATAGGCTAGGGTCAGACAGTAGGGGAGGAAGACTTCTCCTCTCGGTGGACCAGGGGAGAAAGACAGGGGAGGAAGAGGGAGAGAGGGTGAAACTGGGAGAAGATGAAGGAGGGGGCTACAACTGGGATACAAAGTGAATAAATTGTATAACAACAACAAATTTCCAAGCCTCAGAGCCTATAAGGGGCATTCTCATTCAAATCACCACATTGCCTTTAATCCAGTGGTTCTTAACCTGTGGGTCATGACCTCTTTGGAGGTTCAATGACCCTTTTTTGACCCCTTTGGGGGTTTCATGACCCTTTTGCAGGGCTCACATATCAGATATTTACATTACTATTCAAGACAGTATCAAAATTGCAGTTATGAAGTAGCAACAAAATTAATTTTATGGTTGGGAGGTCACCACAACATAAGAAATTGTGTTAAAAGATCACAGCATTAGGAAAATTGAAAACCACTGCTGAAGTTGTTCACATTTGTATTTTTTTCTAGCGCTTTTTTTGTTGTCAATTTTTTTTTCTTTATTCACTTTGTATCCCAGCTGTAGCCCCCTCCTTCATCGCCTCTCAGTCCCCCTTCCTCCTCTCCCCCCGATGTCCCTCCCCTAAGTCCACTGACAGGGGAGATCCTCCTCTACTATCTGACCTTAGCCTAACAGATCTCATCTGGACTGTCTGGATCCTCTTTCTCTGTGGCTTAGCAAGGCCACTCCGCCAGGGGAGGTGATCAAAGAACAGGCCAGAGACTGCCCCCGCTCCCCTAACTAGGGGAACCCACATGGAGACTGAGCTGCCCATGGGCTGGCTACCTCTGAGAAGGGGGTCTAGGTCCTCTCTACGCATGGTCCTTGGTTGATTCATCAGTTTCTGCAAGACCCCCTGAGCCAGACTTTTTTACAACTTTAATCCCTGAATTCATGAGGCAGAAGCAGGCTGATCTCTCTGAGTTACAAGGCCAATCTGCTCTATATATAGTGAGTTCTAGGCCAGCCAGGGCTGCATAAGTAAGATCCCATTTCAAACAAACAAATGAAGAAAAACATTATTTTGAAGGCTAGAGAGATGGTTCAGTTGATACAGCTCTTGCCATGAGAGCATAAGGACCTGAGTTCTATCCCCAGCACCACATAAAAAGGCAGGTTGCAGTGGTGCCCACCTATAATCCCAGCACTGGGGAAGTAGAGTCAAGAGGATCCTTGGGGCTTGCTGATCAGCTACTCCAACAAACTCCAGGTTCAATAAAGGGTTTTGTTTAAAAGACATAAGATGGAAGGGCTGTTGAGGTGGCTCACATGGCAAAGGCTTTTGCAGCCAAACCTATAAACCTGAGGTTGGTTCTGGAAACACACAATGGAAGAGAAAATTGAGGACTGGCTTCTAAAAGTTGCTTCTAGCCCCCAGAGCATGCCCCCTCCATTCTCATACAAAAGAGGTAAATAAATGCTAATAATAGTATAAATTTTAAAAAGACAAGGTGGAGAGTGATTGAAGAACACACCCATTGCTGAACATGAAATGTGCAAAAACAGGCACTTGCCTACACACATACAAACACACATAGACACCTAGGAGAGCTCACGGCTAGCCCTATCCTCCCACTAGCTTTGCCATGGATAACATCTCTGACATGTTGAGTTATGATGATAAGCAATTGTCTAGGTTACTTTTCTGGGTTTAAAAACACTTTGGCTGAAAACATTTACTCTTCACTTGGTCCTGCAAATGACAAATGAGAAGGCTTGGCATCTCTTCCCTAATAAGTCTTTTTTTTCTTGCTTTAACATTTATGTCAGATTCTATTCATGTCTGTATATACACATGCCAACCACTTAAGAAATAATATGCCAAATTATAATATAGGGTTCATTAGACCTAGACTTGACTTAGTCTTTCTCCTCCCCTTCCAAGGCTAAAGGCACCTACTTACCAGCAACCCAATGGGAAACACCAGACCAAGAAAGGAGTGACAACAGATAGTGACCTGAAAAGATACACCCATTCCCCTTTCTTTAGCCTATCTCTCTTTCCATTATTCCTGTATTTGCAACCTCTCAACTTGCTGCAGTTGAGAAGTTTATTTTCGAACAGAGCTCCCACTTCTCCATTCTTTGTCCACTGAATAAATCTTTTCACATGCAGTCCCCAGCACCCATGTGGTGCCACACTTAAGTCACTGTGTTAACTCCCTGTATATTTGTCTGAGTTGTCCATTAGTATGGATATATATATATATATATATATATATATATATATATATATATATATTCCATCTCTGCCTTCCTTCCCAGCAGTATAGTCCCTGCATAAAAGAAGTACTTAGAATGTTTGCTGAATTTTGTTACACTGTGGGGTTTGCTGGCATTCATCATGGAAATTGTCATTCTCTCCTTTAAAGCTGTGATAACTATGAACTACCCGAAGTATGTCCATGTTGTCCTCGTTTTAGCTAGGTCATCCAACAGCCCTGAAACCCAGCCCACACTCACCCCACCCCCAGCTAAGCACACCCTGCTGAGCAGAACATTCTCATTATGCAGTTTTGTTCGACATCCATTGTTCTACAATATAAAACAAATCGTTTGAATCAACTGAACTAAAACTTTTGAAAAACACCTCCTCCATCCCCCATCCCCATTCCCCATGGTAGCCCGCCTCTGGTATGATGTAATCGAGGTTTTTAGGTTATAAAGCCTACTGTGCCTCCTTCAGGATCAATAGTCCTTTCTTGGTGTAAGCTTGCTTTTCACCTCTGGCAAATAAAGAACTCTTAATGTGCCGTGCATTGAGTGGCATTCTTCCCCGTGTCTCATGTGGGTACAACAACAGAACACTACCGTCTAAGACTAGTGTGAACAGCTCTAAGGAAACTGGATTATCACCTTCATTTTAGTTCATTTCTATCAATAGACCGTAGGCTGAAGATCTCAATACCTTATTTATATCACATTATCAAGGCAGCCTCGAAGGATTAAGATCTTATTAATGTTAACACACCGGCCCTTAAGTACTGCCCCCTCAGCTAATTCGCTACCTAACAAATTGCTCTGCTTAGTCAATGGTTTGCAACTCTGACTATACATTCAACTCAGTTGGAAAGCTTTTAAGCAACCTCTTACTCAGGCCTCCCTACAGAGCAGTCATATTAGAATCTCTGGGGTGGGTGCCAGGCATCAGTAGTTTTGAAACTCCCCAGGCAATCCCAGTGAGGGCCAGAGTTGAGAATGAGAACCACTAGTAGATTTTAAAGCACACTCATCTGGCTCTGCCCACTTCCTTCCCCTCCCTTTGTCCACCCTCTCCTCCAAGCTCCATTCCTCTCCTTTCCACTTGTCTGCCTTCTGGTTCCTCACCCCTGTTGTCTGATAATGGAGAGATTCAGTAAGCCTGGAGCTCTGTCACCTTGTGACCTTGCGGCCAGTCATAGCATGGGTTGGTTTCTTCTTCAACCCAGTCCTAACACTTGTGATCACAGGAAATAAGGAATCCTGAAGTCCCTTGGATGCTGAAGAACATCATGCAAATGTAAGAGAGTACAGCCCTGAGTACCAACATATATTATGTTGTGGGACAAAAAGCCACCTGCAAACAGTACCACAAATAGTTAACACGGGTCTAAAGTTCCAATCCAGGCACATAAGACTGTATTGTGACAAAAAGCTACTTGAATACAGTCACATAAGACCAAAGGATAAAACATCTGCAGGGATTCGAAACTCCACACTCAGGATGAGAGTAACGTGGAGGGTAGAAGAGCACATGATGTACCTAGCAAATGGCACAGATATATCTTCAGTGCTTTGTTTCAAAATTAGTTTCATTTGTGTGCATATATGTCTGTTCTGATTTTTCTTTGTGGTTTTTCTCTTGTTGTTCTGTTTTATTCTGGGTTCTATTTGTTTGCTTATTTGTTTGCTATGTTGGTTAGTTTTATGTCAACTTGACACAAGCTGGAGTTATCTGAAAAGAGGTAACCTTAATTGGGAAAACGTTTCCATAAGATCGTGCTATAGGCAAGCCCATTTTCTTAATTAGTGATTCATGGTGGGGGAGGGCTCAGCCCATTGTGGTTGCCACCCTTGGGCTGGTGGTCCTGGGCTCAATAAGAACAGCAGGATGAACAAGCCAGGATGAGCAACCAATAAGCAGTATTACTTCATGAATTCTGCATAATTTCCTGCCTCCAGTTTCCTGCACTGTTTGTATTCCTGATCTAACTTCCCTTGACAATGACCTGTGATATAGAAGTGTAAGTATAATAAACCCTTTCTTCCACAACTTGCTTTTTGGTCATGGTGTTTCATTAACACAATAGAAACCCTAACTAGACATTTTCTAAAGGGAGAGAGAAAGAAAGCATGGAGCTAGATAGGTGGGAAGGTGGGGGAGGATCTTGAAGGAGATGAGAGAGGGAAAATCATGATCAGACTACATTGTATGAAAAATTTATCTTCAATACAAAGGAAAAGAAAGACAACCTATTCTGTCCATATCAGACACATAACAGGAAAAGCCCACATGCCCATTTTCCCACTCCCAAAATCCATAAGACCTACAAAAAAAATGTTCATTAATGAGAATTACCTAGATAGACCACAGGATAGATTTCTAGACAAATGGAACAAAATCAAAGACTCAAATATGAGTTCAGGCAACTATAGCCATCTAATATTTGATGAAGATGCCAAAACACATACTGGAGAAAATACAGCACCTTCAACAAGTGGTCCTGGGAAACTGGTTGTCTACATGTGCAAAAATAAAATTAAACCCATATCTATCACACAAAAACTAACTCCAAGGCATCAAAGACCTAAATGTAAAATATGAAACAGTTAGAAGGAAACATAGACTGTATTCTACATGATATAGATGTAGGAAAGAACTTTCTGAATAAGAACCCATTGGCCCTGGAATTATGGCCAACAATTGACAAACTGAAACTCATAAAACACAGCTTGGTGTAGTGGTGCACGCCTGTAATCCCAGTACTCAGGGAGGCAAAAGCAAGCATATTGTTGTGAGTTTGAGGCCAGCCTGGTCTACAAAGCAAGTCCAGATCAGCCAAGGCTACAGAGAAAGAAACCCTGTCTCAGAAAAAAAAAAAAAAAAAAAGAAAGTAAAGGAAAGAAACTCATAAAACTAATGAAGAGGAAGCCCACAGAATGGGAAAGAATCTTTGCCAGCTATGCATCTGACAGATGATTAACACCTACACTATATAAAGAGCTCAAAAAAAAAAAACAAACAAAACAACAAAAGAAAAAGTCAAACATAAAACAAAGCAAAAAACCAAATGATCCATTCAAAAGTAGAGTGGACTTGGGATCTGAACAAAGAGTTCTCAAAAGAGGAAATGAAAATGACTGAGAAATATCTCAAAAAAAAAAGTTCATTGTGCCTTGTAATTAGGGAAATGCAAATCAAAACAAGTTTCTTCTTAGCACTGTCAGAACAGCAACACTCAATGGAACAAGCAACGATAAATGTTGTTGAAGAGGATGTGGGGAAAAGGGAACTTTCATTAACTGTTGGTGGGAGTGCAAACTGGTCCAGCCACTATGGAGATTCCTCAACAAACTAGAAATAGATCTACCATATGATCCTGCTATACCACTTCTTGGCAGATGTCCAAAGGACTCAACATCCTGTTCCACAGATACTTGCTCATGCTTGTTCACTGCCACTCCAGTCACAAGAGCCAGAAAATGAAAACAACCTAAATCTCCTTCAACAAATGAATGGATAATGAAAATGTGGTGCATGGACATTCTGGACTACTATTCAGCTGCAAAGAAAGATGAAATAATAATTTTTTTTTTAGATAAATGGGTAAAACTAGAAAAGATCGTATGGAGTGAGGTAACTCAGACCCAGAGAGACAAACATCATATATTCTCTCTTATTTGAGGTTCCCAGCTCCAAGTCTTCAATGTGAGTATATGTAGCCTGGAGTAACTGAAGAAACCAGGAAAGTAAGGGGCCATGGAGGGAATACAATAGAAAGAGAATAACAGGGTACAAGTGATTTGAAGGGGGAAGTGGGAAAAATGAGGGAGGGGACTTTAATTAGGGAAGGGAAAGGAAGTTAAATACAGAAGGAAGAAAGAAAGTAAAATAGCAAGTTACAAGGCATCCTATTATTATATATCTACCTATAATTACATATGGCACATGTAAGTCTGTGTATACATATAGTTTAAATAAAGTTTTCCCATCTGGCTGGCAATGCTACCCACAAGAGCCGTAGACTATCTAACAAAACCCCTAAGAACAGCCATGAGATGCTCTCTTTTAAGTTGTTGGTCAGTATTGTCCAAAGACTCCCGAAAACATTACAGGCTGTGGTTGTAGCATGGCATGATAACCTGAGGGTACAATAGTGAGGCATATACCTTGGCAGTAACCAAAAACTTACTAAGTGGACCTAGGGCCCCCTCCACGAGAGGGTACTGGCATTCTCACCAACTTTTCAGGGCTAATAGTGTCATGCATCCCGGAGGAGTACCAATAACTACAACTTTTTCTAACTACATTCTAAATATTTACCCTTATACCTACAGATAAGAGCAGTTCTTACCCTTCATCAAAGAAATGTCTCTTTGCAACAGATGGAAGCCATTGTAGAAAACCACAACTGATCAAAATGCAGAAAACAAAACATGGTGTGTTTCCTCATCTCAACTGATGTGTCTGTAGCACAGCTCCTGTACTTAAGGCTCAGCGATCAATGTGGAAGAGGGGCAGAAAGACTGTAATAAGAGCCAATAGTAAAAGGGAGTCAACTGTGAGATTGTGTTTCCTAGAAATATCGAAAAGGTTATACTCATGAAGTATCATCAATATGGCAGCTTGAATATGACCCAAACAACCACTGGACATGCTAACATGGAATGGAGAAAGCTCTTGGGGCCTCAGTCCTAGACAAAGAACTATGGGTATTTGGTAAATGTTGAAAGTGGGAGATATGATCTTCCCTGGGGAAGAGCCGTCCCCCTAATAGGATACTCAATAACAATCAGCTATATGATCACATACACACAGGTAACATTATAGAGACTGAAAAATTTGTATTTATGTATTTATATAATTGTGTTTATGTAACCAAGATGAAAAAAAAAAGGGGGGAGGTTATGAATTTCAGACAGAACAAAGAGGTGCTTGTAAAGGTTTGGGGAGAAGGAAAGGAGAATTATGTCATTTTCTTAGAATTTTTAATTACAAATGCACTATTGAAAACATAAATATGGTCTAGAGAGGTGGCTCGCAATTGTGTGTAACTGTAGTTCCCGAGGAGCTGGTGTCATTTTCTAGTCTCTGTAGGCAATATACAAATGTGTTGCACACATAGACAAGTAGGCAGGCACAAACAGCTATACACCAATGAAATGAATAAATATATCTAAAACATAAATATATAATATGCCAAGGATGGCCACACATATCTTTAATTCCAGCATTCAAGAGGCAGAAACAGACAGACCTCTGCGAGTCTGAAGCTAGTCTAGGCTAAAATAGTGATTTCTGGGTTAACCATAGCTTTGAATTAAAACTCAGAAAACAGAAACACACACACGCACACACACACACACACACAAACTACATTCCTGGGTGTGGTGACACACGGCCTTTAATCCCAGCACTCAGTGAGGCAGAGGCAGGTGGATTATGTGAGGTTGAGGCCAGCCTGGTCTACAAAGTGAGTCCAGGACAGCGAAGGCTACACAGAGAAACCCTGTCTCAAAACAAAACTCTACATGAATATATAATATAAGCTTATTTTATATAGCTGGGGATCAAACTTCACAATGAGAGCTAATGCTCTAATTTTGAATTCTGCCTCTCAGCTCTACAACATTAACATTTTAAAGGAAAAATGATAGGTATTCTTGTCATCTTACCCTAGTTTATTTCTGTTGCCTACCTAAGAACAGATATACTTTAGAATTGATAGCTGCTGCAAATCATTTTTGTAAGACAGAAAATATTAACTCAATTAAATTGTTTTTTTTAAATTTGTTTCTTGCTCGCTTACTTGCTTGATTTTGTGTTTTGTTTGCTTGTTTGTTTGTTTGGTTTGGTTTTTGTTTTTGTTTTTGTTTTTTTTTGAGACAGGGTCTCATACTACATTCCTGGATGGGCTAAAATTCACTATGCATAATGGCCTCAAACTTCCAATGTTTTCCTTACTTCTGTGCCACCACATCCAGCAGTTTGGAAGCACTTTTAAAGCTTTTAAAATTTTTTATGTGTATTTGTGTGTGTCTGTGTATGTATGAGCATGTGTATGGGTTCCTAAGGTGAGCAGGAAGGGGTATCTGATCCCCTGGAGTTGAAGGTACAGGTGTTTGTGAGCCCTCCAATGCGGATCCTGGAAAGTGATCTTGGTCCTCTGCAAGAGCCATTTCTCCACCTCATTGGAAGCATTTTTGCGGACACTGTGTTCACTGTCCACAATAGCGAGTTGTGTTGGATGTGGTAAACATCAATGTGATGATGTTTGACTATGTGTTGTTGTTTTTTCTAGATGTCATCAGCACCCATTCCGAATGATAAGCATAGGAGTTTACTGCTCCGGTTGGTGATATGAGCCTTGGGAGAGCTGGGCCTGAAAATGACATGGGCTCAAGTTTGATGCAACAGCCAACTTTTCTCAGAGCATCAGACAATTTATACTCTGAGGGTTAAGAATCACATGAGGAAAATATCCAAACACAAGCATGAGCTTGACAAGTTGAACATGACAGAAACATGTTTTTCCTTAGAGGCATATAAACAAATAATGAGAGCCGTTTGTAATGAATAATCATCTGAAGTAAACTTACTCCAGTCTGATACACCTGGGAGGGGCACAAAAGCACACTCCAAGAACAAATCCTTGCATTTGAAGAAACTGAGATTATAAGACTCTTGTCTTGTTTTCTAGGAGTTTTCTCACAAGCTCTCAGAATTTACCTTGAACCACTTCATTCATGGACAATGTTTCTACAAAAGCTATGGTAGATCATTATCTGGGTTGGTACAAAGCACAAAAAGGTTTTTTTTTTTAAACTGTCTTGTATCTTCTGTGGATTTACCTGGAAATTTACAAAGCCCTGTAGTTTCACAGTATGTATACAGGTAATATTAATGTATTGCATTTTCCTATATGTAACTTGGATTCAGCTTTCTTTTAATAAGGTGGTGTTACATATACTCTCCACTAAGTCAAACAATTGCCATTGTCCTATGGCCAGCTGTGTCTGCTTATAAAAATCATCACATCTGGGATTGTTAATTGTTCATAAAGACTAAGAAGGCTGGATGTTTTCCCAAAGGGTAAGAAAACTGAAAAGCTTAAGCAAGCTACAAAGGTCTGAGCAAGTCACATAAAGGTATATAAAAGATGAGACTGTGTGTATATGGTACTGGAAACTTTGAAGTCAAAGTTAAATTAATTGAAGTCAAACCTCTTTTTTTTTCTGGGTGTAAATCATTTATTTCAGTATATGACTTGAAAAAAATGTCCCCCATTCTGCAAGCCTGCCTCCCTCCACAATTTATGGTCTTTATCATTTTTTTTTTTACTTTGCTCTCTTTGTTTCTTTCCCTCCTCCCTCCCTTCCTTCCCTCTCTCTTTCTCCTTCCTCCAATCTCTATTTTCTTCTTCATTCCCTATCCTTGTTTCCTCCTCTTCCTTTCTTATTGTCTCCCCCAACAACTCTCTCCACGTCTATATGAGGATTCCTTACACATGCCAAACACACACTATCCCACCTATGTCATTCCCCTTCTCACCCGCCCCCAGCCCCGAACCTCCTCCCAGTGGTCAGGAAAGGAAGGCAGCACAGAGGGAGTCCATGGGGCCTTGAGAAGATGAAAGGGGTAATGAAAGTGTTGCAGGATCTACCCTCCTTTTTCGGTCAGGCAACTTGGGTTTGGGGGTGGTTAACCTACTCCACAGTTCTCATACCTGCTGTAAAAGTGGGAAACAGGAGTAGAAGGCTGGATGAACTGGGATGCCACTGAGGACAATGGTCAAACCTCTTCTTAAATGTGTGTCTAATCAGTTATTTAAAAGGGTTGGGGGCTGTGGAGAGATGGCTTGGCAGTTGAGAGCACTTGCTGTGGAGGATCCTGGTTTGATTCCCAGCACCTACATGGCAGCTCACAACTATCTGTGACTCCAGTTCCAGGGAATCCAATGTACTCTTCTGGCCTCTACAGGCACTAGGCGTGAACATGGTGCACACACATGTGCAAAACACGATTACATGTAAACTAAAAATAGGTAAAATCTTTTTTTAAGTGTTTGGGTTTGCCCCAACTCTATTACACAGTAGTTAAAAGTACCAGATGGATGTAACTGACTCTCTAAATGTTCTATAACCATACTTAAAGGCCTATGCTGATGTGGTCAGAGAAACTAAAAAGAGACAATGTTTTCCCTCTTGTCCTCCAAGGCCAATTAGGTCTCAGCTTTCACACTCTCTGGTAACTGTGGAAAGAGCCACTTCTTCTCTTCTTCAGGGAGGCCATGAAATCTACTTGTACTTGCGGACTGAAAAGTTCAGGCTCCAGGGCCAGGCTGGCCGAGTGTGAACTCTTTCTTTGCTTCTGACTCTCGGTGTGACCTTGAAATGCTCTGTTGTTGTTTCAGGATACAGGTAATGGTGACACTGTTACCCTTAGCAAACTCAGGAGTTCTAGAAGCATCTAGAATCAGGCGAAGCCAGGATTTGTGGCTTCAATTCTGAAAATATTTCAGGAGTTTATAATGCAGAGTTGGAGATTTTTAATAATGATATTTTAATATAGGCTTATCTGTGAGAATTAGGAGAAAAAAGAGGTGCTCAGTAGAAAGTAAAACTTACCAAAATGTGGGTACAGGCTTTTCAAGGAAGAGATGCAGCCCATTGATTTACTATTGTAAAAATGTATTATATATAATATTTACACTTTTGTAAAAACATCGTATATGTGTGTGTAAATATATGATTTTGGTGGCATTTTGAAGTTACTGTCTTATCGCTGAGCAGTTCTTAAGGAGTACCTGATAAGATCACAATCCATAGGTAAAAATCTAGCCACACAGATAAATGAAGGTAGGATATGTCTACCATAAAGAGTTTTGTTTGAAAATCTTAGGCAAGGTTTGGGGAAAGGAATGATGGTATACTGAGGGTCATATATATCCAGGCCTTAATCCTGGATCATTGCTATTTTAATATAAACTGTCCATGAAAGGAATATCAACTTGATGTTGACAGCCTTTCATAGTAAGTGTGCTGGAATTCTTGTGTCTCAGCTGGGAAGAAGCTTTAATCAGATTCTGGAATGTTAGGCTCCTTTCTCTCTCACGTCCCACACTTTTCCTTTCTTTTTAATATTTATTTTTACTTTATGTGCACGGGTGTATCGTGCCACATGTGTATGGATGCCACAGGAAACCAAAAAAAGGCTTCAGATCTCCTGGATCTGGAGTTACAAGTGGTTATATGGTAATTGGGTCTGAACCCAGGTGCTTTGGAAGAGCATCAAGTGCTCTTAAGCACTGAACTATCAATCAGGTTCCCAATTCCCCGACTTTCTCTCTTGCTTTAGCTAGACTTTCCATAGTGATTTTATTTATTTGTACTATCCATATTATATATTATGGTCAGCATTAAAACATTCACTACAGAAACTCACATATGTCATAAGAGTCAAATAGTATGACTTGGCCTTAAGATCCTAGTTCATTATGATAGGGGCACAACAATAAGGGCAAATGACAGAGGTACAAAGATAGGGGTACTGTAGAGATAGCCTGTATTATAACTACACATTTGTACTTTATTATGTAAGAAGGAATCTACTACATACACTAACAGTTAGTTTGGGTTAGCTTTCAATCTAGATGTCATGCGAACAACTGGCTATGGACAAATACAAGACTTAGTGGCCATCTATGGCTATGCCATCCTAAACACACATGATCTCATCTGCTCTAGGAATCTAAACAGGGTTGGGTCTGCTTAGTACTGGCATGGGAAGACTCCATGGCCTTTATATTTGTGAACCCTCCTCCTTCTAAGAGAGGAGACAATAAAAAGAAAAGCACCAACACCATAAATTTCAGAGACAAGACACAACCCAACTAGAAGAGCAAAACAGAATTTTGAAATGATTGACTGACTGCCTTTGTTTCTCTTCCCTATGCAATCCACTGGCTGAAAATGAGAAGGAAGACAGATCTCTAGTATACTAATCCACTGTCTTTTAGGATGGCTGGCTCTCTAAACAATATACAGCTTAAAGCTTTCACTTCTTGGGCTTGAGAGATGGCTCGGTGGTTAAGAGTGCTTGCTGCTTTTTCACAGAACCAGAGTTCAGTTCCCAGCCTCTACATTGGGCACCTCATAACCACTTGTAAGTCCATATCCAGAGGTTGTAAATCACTTTTCTGATCTCTGTGAGAACCTGCACACATGTGCATATACATACCAGCACATGAGTACATGCATGTGCACATAATCACACACAAATAAATAAAAATGTAGAAATATTTTTTAAAAAACCAACAAAATAATGCCTGTATTCCTAGTACTTGGGGAGGGAGAGGCAGTGGATCTCTGAGAGTTTGAGGCCAGCCTGGTCTACAAAGCCTGGTCTAGGACAGCCAAGACTACACAGAGAAACTCTGTCTCAAAAAAAAAAAAAATAAAAGAATTAATAAAGTAAAATAAACTGAATATAGTAGTACTTGCCTGATATCTCAGCACATGGGAGGTGAAGGCAGGTCTAGTGAGTTCAAGGCCTGGGTCTCTATATAGCAAGCTGCAGGCTAGTCACAGTTAAATAGTGATACCCAGTCTCAATAAAATAAAATCATCTAGACATGGTGGTGATGAATGCTTTTGATCCCAGCACATGGAAAGCTAAGGCAGGCGGACATCTGTGAGTTCAAAACTAGCTTGGTCTACATAGCGAGTTCTAGGCAAGCCAGGTTACACAGTGAGAACCTGTCGTCCCCCACCCCGAAAAAAAAGGAAGAAAGAAAGAAAGAAAAAAAGAAAAGAAAAAAAAAACCATAAAACTGTGGAAACAGCAGGTAGACAGGGGAAATTTGTTACAGTCCTTAGACATTATCTAGTAACATTCCTTGGTGTTTGGATTGGTGGAAACACCCTGCCCTCTGAATCCTTTTCTCTGGAAACTTCAGTTCCCACGACTAACAAACCACCATTTATGGCCAAGAACCTTGCAGACATGATCTGCTCAGATACAGACATTTCAGAGTGAAGCAAATTGAGGCTGGGAGACACTAAACCAACCTAACTAAATCTCACAGCTATCTCTACTGGAAGAATGATCAAGACTTATTATAGAAACTGCCTTTGGAATAGATAAAACCTCTATAAAAATGCAGGTTATAGGGCTGTTGAGGTAGCTTAGCAGTGAAGAGCACTTGGTGTTTTTCCATAGGATGCTTTGGTTCCTAGGATCCACACTGGGCAGTTGATACCTACCCATAAGTCCAGATTCAGGGGATTTGACTTCATATTCTGGCCACCCCAAGCACTCTCATACACATGTCATACATTCTTATAGACACGGACACATAAATAAAATCTTTAAAATTTAATGTAGGTTGGAATGTTGGTCTGTTGTTCACTCTCCTTCCTGGAGAGTACCTCTCTCTGCAATGATCTCTTTAGTCGTTGCCCACTCTGATCCTTGAGATTGCCTCAGTTCACTTCATAATAAGCTCCACTTATCTTCCGTACTATGTTCTGTGTGCCTCAGATGATTTTTCCCCCTATGGAGCTCACATCGACCAGGGAACTAAGAAGAACCAAATGAAGATTCCAGTAACATCTTTGTGTGTCTCCACCCAGTTATGATTGGATCTGTTTTATCTTTATCATGCTATCAAAGTGAGCTGTACTCATCACCTTGGAAAGGAGAGTCTTCATAGGAAAGACCCACAAACTGAAAACCTTTGGAAAAGCCATCACACAGGCGGCCTTAGATACCTGTTTAAACAAGCAGATAAGTAAAAGTGTTTTTTTTTTGTTCCTCCCTCATCAAAAAGCAGGTTTTTGATTCTATGCAGTCTTTTGTTTCTGAGTTATTTTATTTTATTTTATTTTATTTTATTTTATTTTATTTTATTTTATTTTATTTTATTTTATTTTATTTTATTTTATTTTATTTTATTTGTGTGTGTGCATGTGTATGTGTTTTGGTACTGAAGAGCTTAAGTTAGCCTGAATATAACTCCATTTTGAAATAAAAATCTTGACTGGGAACTGAATTCAGGTACCAGGAAATATCACAGAATGTACACCTGGCAAAAAAACAAAGTTAACTCTCCTAACAACAGCCTCCAGGAAATATAAAAGAATAAATGCTTCATAGAAAATAGAGACAAACTCCCTGGCAATAATCAATGGGAATCGGTTGAGAATTGGGTTGGAAATTTCTCCCCAATGTTTCAGATATGGTTTAGAAAAATAGCCATTGTGATTACATGCCTTAGCCATAGTGATTGTGTGCCTCAGAAAAGGTCACCCCGCCCTGCTAAATTTACCCAATTCTGTAACGCCAAGGCTTGTACCCCCTGCTCACAGACTTTCCCTTTAAAAATTCTGTTCACTCAGAGCTCAGGGTCCCACTTCTTTACTGCTGTGTCAATGAGACTTGGGTCCCAAGTTCAATCGCTCTTGTAATAAAGCTCTCTTGCAATTGCATTGAGTCATTTTCTGGTGGTCTCTGAGGGTCCCATGAACCTGGCACTACAGTACACACATGCAACCATGTGCTTACAGAAGTCCGAGGAGGATTAATGGGAGTTGGTTCTCTTCTTTCACCATGTAGCTCCCAGTGATCTAACTCAGGTCATCAGGCTTAACAATAAGTATAAGTATCTTTACCTGGGCCATCTTGCTGTTGCTGTTTCTACTTTTTTTTTTTTTTTGGCGAGACAGGGTTTTTCTGTGTAGCCCTGGCTGTCCTGGACTTGCTTTGTAGACCAGACTGGCCTCAAACTCATAGAGATCTGCCTGCCTCTGCCTCCCGAAGTTTTGAAACTACAGTTGTGTGCCGCCACACCTGGCTACTGTTTCTACTTTTTCATACTCAGGATTAAAACTTTAGATCAGGCTGGGCTTGGTGATGCTTGCCTTTAATCCCTAAACTTGAGAGACAGAAGCAGTCAGAATTCTATATAGGTAAGACTAACATGGTCTACCTAGTAAGTCCCAGACTCGTCAGGACTAAATAAGAGCCTGCCTTAAAAAACAAACAAATAAAAACAAAACAACAACAAAAATCTTCCAGATCACCATTCTCATTTACTTATGTTATGGTATTGCTGGATCTGAAGTGTTTTTCCGTGTCATTTCACCATCAGAGAGTCCAGCAGTCTAACTCTAACTATTTGTTTCCCCTTGATCATCCTTTTGCCAGAAAGCCAGCAAGAATAGAGACTCTAATCTAGTGGTTCTCAACCTTGCTAATGCCGTGACCCTTTAATATGGTTCCTCATGGTGTGGTGACCCCCAACTATAAAATCATTTTCATTGCTACTTAATAACTATAATTTTGCTATTGTTATGTATCACAATGTATATATCTGGTATGCAGGAAGTCTGATATGTGACCTGTGTGAAAGAGTCATTCAATCCCAAAGGGGTTGAGAACCCCTTCTATGTCTCATTTCAGGCATGAGTGGCCAAATCAAGTAGGGGCCCAGCGCCTAAGTGATTTTAGGGCCTTAGTTCTTAAAGAGGGGTTGCTGGCTAGGCAGTCAGATAGTAACAGCCTTGAAAGTCCCCTAACATGGACCTTTCTCTCATAATCAGTATCTTATAAAACCAGGAAATGAAAGTTCAGGACTGATTACTGGTCAAAACAACAGGGGCTGCAGAGATGGTTCAGCAGTTAAAGAGAGCATCCTGTCATTGCAGAGGATTTGAGTTCAGTTCCCAGCACCCACATAAGTTGGCTTTCAACTGCCCTATAACTCTAACCTCAGCGGGATCTGACATCTCTGGCTTCCCTGTAGGCCCCAGCATTCACATACATACATGCAGGTATGCACAGACACCACACTCACACATACCTACACATAGAAAGAGAGGGAATTAAAAAAACTTATAACAAAGATATATCTTTTTTTTTTTTTTCTTAAGGATGGGACCTGAGGGGCAGGTCAAATGTCCCAGCACTTTCCACTTTCCCCCAAGGGTGACAACCTGAGTTGATTTCCAGGAACCCACATGGCCAAAGGAGACAGCCAACTCCTTAAAGTTGTTATTTGCCCTCCATATCCTGTGCCTACTCTCATGCACATATGCATGATGTGCACACAAATAAGTGGAATTTGGAAAAGAATAGGATCTGAGTCATATTTCCTAGTGTGTGGTGACATGGCATTCTAAAATGTCTAGAGAGTCACAAAATCACTATTTAAGCTGGGGTTCCCTAGTGAGAAAAATAAAGAGATACCATTGTTCCTCCTCTAATCCAAATGGGCCTGTCAATCACTGGGGCAGGAAAACACTCCTCAGGGAAGCTGTCTGTTTCAGAAATTTTGGAAACACATTGTAAAGCCTGCCTAAAAATATAAGCCAGCATGACAGTCCCTCTGGAAGTTGTCCTCTTCCACCCCTTGAGAATATGTCTTCCTTCGTAATGGTCTGTTTGGCTATTGTCCACTCTTATCCTTGAGACTACCATACCTTACCTTGTAATAAATTCCACCTATGGTCTACACTAAAGAGAAAGGATGAGGAGCAGCTGAGATGGCTCAGCAGTTAAAGGCACTTACCACACAAACCTGGCAACTAGAACTTAGTTCCCAGAGCTCCACGGTGAAGAGTGAACCAGCTCTATAAATCAGCTTTTCTGACCTTTACACATATGTGGTATGCATGCCCCCCATCGTGACACACATGATAAAAATAGATATTTTACAGAGATAAAGAGTGCCTTTGCATTTTTTGCAGGACAACCCCCCCCCAATACACACCTCTGAGTGTTGCTAAAATCAAAAGAGCAAGGGTTTCTGGGACAGTTGCAACCCCTCCCATGCAGACTCATCTTCCCATATTCTTTTATTCTGTTCTGAGTCTTTCCTAATTTTACCAAGTGGAAGATATGACCTTATCCTCTTTATTTGGTGCTGCTGTGTCTGTTTGAGTAAACACCTCTGAGCTGGAGAACTGGGGGTCCCAGAAAAGAACAAGCCTCAAGTCTGTCTCTGACCACAAGCAGATGGAGTATTCCATTTTGCCTAACCTCGGTTAGCAGAAGGCTGCTGAGAAGCTCTAGAGGTAGAATGGCTTTGTATTGAGTGCCATACCTGCCTCCCACTAGCTTCCAGCTCCTGTTTGAGGCAGCTGTCACTCCTTGTACTGGTGCCAGCTCTTTTCTTCATTCTTGACCTTATTCCTACCTGTTTTCCCCTGCTTTACTTTAGGCTCTTCATATCCCATTCTCTTCTTCCCCAACTTTCTCCCTTGCTGGTTTCCTCACCTCCTTATGTCCAGGATATGGTTGTCAGCCTCCCACTCCTTATTGCTCAAAAAAATAAATAAATAAACCACAGACACATAAATAAATAACTAAATACCCAAATGGTCCTATAACAGCTTTACTAACAGTGCAGATGACTCTCAGTTTTCCAGACTGCCTACCTGGATGGATATATAAATCATGAAATAACTCTTGCACAGGTGTGAAGGGAATGTGGATTGCAGGTGGAATTTATATTTTATACTGACTGGGACATTTGCTGAGTCCACCAGAAGATGCAGTCCCATTCATACGTATCCATCCACTGAGCAAGCAATGCCATTCTCTAATGCAGTGCACCATATATTATTGCTTTAAAAGGATATAGAGGTCACACTACATCTCCAGCCTTTCAAAAGGGCAGTGCTGGCTCAGTGGCAGGCATGTGGAACTGTACATCCATGAAAAGTGGTATCTCGCTATCCTGGGAGTCATTTGTGGGGTAGAATTATTAGATTTGGCAATAAAAAAATACAGGCTACACACAGATTTATGCCTTATGTTTATCTGTTAATGCTACAGAAGGAAATGTGGGTTAAGTTTTATTATAGCCTGAAAAAGGTAAAGGAAAGCTAAATGGTAGAAAAGAGTTAAGCAGGAGTTTTGACTGTGGATAAACTATATCACATTGTCTCTTGGAATTTTACTTGCTCTTTATGCCAAGAACCATATCCAAGTTGCCTTGAGAAATAGAGAAGTAGACAGCACCCAAATAAGTGCCTTGACTTTCTGTTTCTGCTTCTGTAAACAGGCTTGCTGGTTTTTAAAAATCAAGTTAAGTTAAGGGGTTGGAGAGATGGCCTAATAATTAAGAGCAATGGCTGCTCTTCCAGAGGACCCAGGTTTGATTCCTAGCACCCACATGGTGGCCCACAACCATCTGTAAATCCAGTCCTAGGGGATCCAACACCCTCTTCCGGCCTCTGCCAGCACTGCATGCATGCTGCGTATAGACATACAGGCAGACAGAACATCATACATATGCAATAAAAATAAAGCTTAATTAAAAAATCAAAACTGGGAAAAATAAAATTTCTCTTAGAGGTCTGTAACCACACAGCCCTCTAATCAGAAAAAAAAAATGCCAACAAGTGATGCTGTACTGTCAATAAAAATTATATAAGATAAAGGATTGGGGTCCTATTACTTGATGCACTAGCTCAAGCTGTTCATTGACTAATAATAAAGCTGAGTTCTCTATCTCTTCAAGTACAATTTGTAAGTTTCCTTTAGTAAGAGTCACACCACTATAAGGGGTTATAAAGTTGCTCATTATGACCAAAAAACATAGTGTTATACCAGCTGAAGTTAGTCCACATGCATCAAACTACGGAGAAGTGAGGGAAGAGGGGACTCCAGGTCAGCTAGGGATACATGATAGGGAGATTGATGACGGTATTTAAGTAAAAGTGTTTAAAAATAGATATTAGGAGCAGGCTTTTGTTGGCTCTCTTCTTGAAACATTTTTTTAAAGGAGGGACAACAGTAGAGTCTGACCAGTTGAGATAGAATGAGCAAAAGCTTTTGGATAATGATTTTAGGAGAGTAGAAAAAAAAAAAAAAACACAGTGCCAAATCCAAGATGCATTTGGGGCTTGGGAAGTAGCACCATGGCAGAGCACTTGTCTAGCATGTAAGAGGCCCTGGGTTCAATCTCTAGCACCATCAAAACAGAACCAAAAACCAAAGTGCTTAAGAATTAAATCAATGGGACTTGGCAATTGATTAAATGAGGTCAAGATAGCCTGAATCTTAGGTCTGCCTTGAATATCTGGGAAGGTGGGATTGCTATCAACGGAGTTAAAAAAAAAAGTTTCTTGGCTCGGTGACACATGCCTGTAATCCATGATGAATTGGCATACATTGCTCTGGAGACATAGAAATAGTTCAGCTTTTATTTTTCTAAATATTTTTTTTTATTAGAAACCATATACTAAGCCAGGTGCAGTGGCACATGCTTATAATCCCAGCATTCTGGGAGCCAGAGGCAGGCAGATCTCTGTGAGTTCGAGGCCAGCCTGGTCTACACAGTGAGTCCAGGACAGCCAAGGCTACGCAGAAAAACCCTATCTCAGAAAAAACAAACAAACTAACTAACTAACTAACTAACTAACTAACTAACTAACTAACTAACTAAGGTTCAGGTGGGTAATGCCTGGGTTCACTTTAAAACAAAGTGTTGGCGGCACTAAATGGCATTTGTTAGGTGGGGACAGTAAATAGTTTGCTATATGAATTCTGAGGTTCAGTGGAAATAGTAGGCCGAAGGTGGAGTACTGGGGAAGTATTAAAATCAAAAGGTAGATGAGAGAGAGGAAACAAGAAAAAACCTAGGGAGGAGCCCCAAGAAGAAAGTGAGAGAATTTTAAAGAACCAAGAGAGGGGGTTATCGCAGAAAGTAGATGGGGTTTTTCTAGGAGGAGAGAGCGATCAACCATATCAAATGCAGTAAGAAAGCTCTGATTACACAAGGGCTGGTAAGTGGCCTTCAATATTTGGAGTGTAGCTCCCAGATAGAACTGGAGGTTCCTGGGTTCCATTCCCAGCACCAAAGGGAAAAGGAAAGTAGCCATTGATCTGGGCACAGTCATTGTGACCCTAAGAAAGCATTACAAAGGCTCATTCAACCAGCACTCCCATTTATTCAACAATAAACTTTCTGCTAGCCTTTATCCTAAGCATATATTCTGTCAGAGCTCATCAGAGGTATTCTTACATCTCACTCCTGCAGAGCTCAGCTATTCATTCCAACTGTGCCACATCTCATTTGGAAATTACAGGTCACATGTGGATGCTCCCCGCATTCATTGCTTGGGGATCCTTCCTCTTTGCCAGGGTCACCTCAGCATCAGACAAAGCCAGTGCAACTCTGTTTTGCAGAAGTGACTGTAGGGGATCACAAGAGTTAACTAGGTTACCTAGTTGTGGTTTTCATTTCCCAGAGGTGAGGATTATCAATTTTTCTTGTCTCCTGGTAGGGCTAATACACCCTGAGGATTGTGGCATAATGCCGAATTTTTTTTAAAAGGTTCTACTGTTGCTTTTGCAATGTAACCACTGGCCTTTTCATCTCTATTTTCTAATGATCTTGAGAGAAAAATTCATACAATAAGGAGGGAGAATGGTTAATGCTGCAAATCTTCAAGAAAGTGAAAGGGGCTGGGACACAAATCCCAATGAGGAGAGTGAGCATCCACAAACAGGATCTCTCCTCTCTGATCCTCAAGGAATGGATAGTGTGCCTTGAGACAACATTGGAAATAACGAGAAGCAGCATTGACTTAATGGTTTCCATTTTCTCTAACTATAGTGCTTAAGCATCAGTCCACTGGAGTCAGTAGAGAAAATTCAAGGAGACTGTGGAGTTGTGTAGAAAACAAACAAAACTTCCATTTATTTTCACTTTCACTAATAGATACAGATCATGTCTTTTTAGATAATGTGAATAACAAACTACAGTGATGTTAGTTCTTGTGGTTTTTATCACCAATAGAAATCAGATTTTAGCAGACATAGCGGCACACACCTTTAATCTCAACATTCTGTAGGCAGAAGCAAATGGGTTTCTATGAGTCTGAATCCATTCTAGTCTACATAATGAGTTCCAAGGCTGCATAGTGAAACCCTGAAAAAACACAGGAAGTGTGTGTGTGTGAGACAGAGAGAAAGAGAGAAAGAGAGAGAGAGAGAGAGAGAGAGAGAAGATTTAAAAAGTTGTATATGTAGCCAGGCCTGGAAGTGTACGCCTATAATCCAGCAGTCAGGGAGGCAGAGGTAGGTGAATCTCTCTGACTTGGAGGCCAGCCTAGTCTACAAAGTGAGTCCAGGACAGCCAACGCTACACAGAAAAACCCTGTCTTAAACAAACAAAAACAAAAAATGTGTATGTGAGGTATGGTTCTGTGTGTAATGTGTGTGTGTGTGTGTTGTGTGAGAGGGTGTGTATACCCATGTGAAGACTGGAGAAGGAAGTCAAGTAAGTCTCTTCCTCTATCACTCTTCACCTTATTCCTTTGAGAAACAGTCTCTCAGTGAACCCAGAGCTTGCCATTTTTTGGCTAGGCTGGTGGCCAGCAAGCTCTCTAGTATCTCCCCTGCTAGTGCTGAGGTTACTGGCACATGTGGGTACACCTGAGTTTTTATGTGGGTCCTAATGGTGTCATAGCAAACACTTTGACCTACTGAGCTATATTCTCATCTCAGAAAACAGATGTTTTCAGCACAATATGGTATTTCATATCTCTTCTCTCATCTAATCATCATATCTCTCTCTACTAATCAGACCTGACCCTGCTCAGCTTCCATGATCTGATGAGATTTGGCACAGTCAAAGGGATATGGCCATACATGCATATGTCTTCTCAAAATCATATTATCAACGCAAAATTTTGGTAATCGCTAGTGTTAGTGCTGTTGGTAGAGCTTGCTCCCCTTCACATGCTGAGAATCATTGAATGCAGGGCTTTGTGCATGTCTGGAACCACCGAGTGAAAGATTTAAAAATCAAATTAAAAAATGTATGTGTGTGTGACACACACACACACACACACCCACACACACACACACACACATGCACGCACACACGCACACACACGAACAGAGATGTACGTATTTGTGTGTGTGTGTGTGTGTGTGTGTGTGAGGGTGTGTATACCCATATGGAGACCAGAGAAGGATCTACATCCCCTGCCCGTCATTTTCATTTTATGTACTAATAAAGAAGTACATACATTACTATTTTGCAGATGTGGGTTGTTATTTTGGTAAATGTATTTCAATTTAATTGATTTTTTCATAATCTTACTTGTCTTAAAGAATGCATTTATTTTCTTCTGAGAAGGATTTCTCTAGACTTTGTCAGGTTGCCAGAGGTGTTCATAGCATAGAGAGAACTAAGAAACACTGCTCTGAAGAAAAATAGTAACAATAACTCTCCCTACAGGCTAATAGGTCTTTGAAGCCCTCCCCCCTCTTTTTCCATACACAATTTTTTTAAGGGGGAGAAATGCAGGCTGATCTCAAAGTCATTATGTATCCAAGGATGGCTTTGAACTTTCAGTCCTCCTCCTTTAGATTCCTGAGTAGCTGGGATTACAGATGTACACCATTGTTCCCAGCTATAAGTAATTTTTGTTACAGTTATAGAATATTCTGACAAAAATCTTGTGTAATATTTATTGCTAGGCAATAAACCTCCCATGTTCACTTATTTATTTATTACTCAGAGTTGACAAAATTAATCCATCTTTATTTTAGCAGCTCTCACATTTGTTTCACACATGGCAAGCTATGTTCTTGGCACTGGCTTATTAATAGGTAAATGAACAGAAGATCCTGAGGTTTAACTTCCAGAAGGAGATGAATTATACAAATAAAGCCCAGTTTACAAATAAGGCCCTGAGTACAAAGCATCATGAGTCTTTGGGAATAGTTTTGCAATGCTCAAAGTTCTGAATCTGGGTTGTAGTCCGTATTTTGGAGCCTAAATTTATAAGTGACAAAGTATTATTTCTTCTTTCACAGAGTGTGAATTTCATATTATTCGTTTTTGAGGCCCTATCACATTAGATGTTTTAATGCTTTAACTACCATGCCCTAGGCCTTTTTTAGAAGTTGTGTAGCATAAAATATATGGCATATAAAAAGTTAGATAACATAGAATATGCTTTCCCTCAGAGTATGGGGGTGTACACCTGTAATTCCACCATTTGGGAGGTGGAAGTAAGAGGTCAGGAGTTTAATGTCATCCTCAGCTACATAGCAAGTTGGGGACTAGCTTAGGCTACACAGTCTCAAATTTAAAGAGAGAGAGAGAGAGAGAGAGAGAGAGAGAGAGAGAGAGAGAGAAGAGGTTGGTGCTGGAGAGATGGTTCAGTGGCTAAGCATACTTACTTTTCTACTTTTCTTAAAGACTACCCAGAGATCCTAGTACATACATGGTGCCTTATGAACACTTGTGCTTCCAGTTCCAGGGGATCTGATTCCTTCTTCTGGCCTCTGAGGGCTCCCACGGGAATGTGGTGTATATAAACTCATGCAAACAAATACACATACAATTACAAATTTAATTAATTAACTAATTTTTTTTTGAGACAGGGTTTTCTCTGTGTAGCTTTTGTTGTCCTGAAACTTGATCTATAGTATATCATGCTGGCCTTGAACTCACAGATCCACCTGCATTTGCCTCTGAATGCTGGGATTAAAGGTGTGCACCATCACAGCCCAGCTTAATTAATTAATTTATGAGTCTGTGGGCTCATACCTATAATCACAGTATTCAGCAGTCTGACGTAGGAAGATTGAAGAAGATTACTGCAGGACAGCCTGAACTACAGTAAAACACTTCTCTTTCTAAAGAAAATAGATCTCTAAATATGATGTAGAGAATTCAAATATGCAGTAGTTTAGTGGTGATGTGACTATACTGAGTGGTCAGAAAGGGCCCTTTTAGGAGGTACTATTTTAGCTTAATTCTGTATGCAAAAAAAAAAAATTCAACCAAGCAGGAACAGGTAAAATGCAAAAATAAAGCCTACAGAATGGGGAAATATTTTTGCCAACTCTATACCTGACAGAGGGCTAATTTCCATTAACAAACCAAATATCCAGTTTTAAAAATGAGATACAAGTCTAAATAGAGAATTTTCAATACGGAAATCTCAAATGGCCAAGAAGCACCTGAAGAAATGTTCAGAATCTTTAGCCATCATGGAAATGCAAATCAAAATTATTCTCAGATTCCATCTTATACCTGTCAGAATGGCTAAGATAAAAAACCCAAGTGACTGGTACATGCCGGCAAAGAATGAGGAGCAAGGGGAACACTCCTACATTTCTGGTGAGAGGGCAAATTTGTACAATCACTTTGGAAATCACTCTGGAGGTTTCTCAGAGACCCAACTTTACCACTCATGGACATATCCCCAAAATATGTTCCATCCCATCACAAAGACACTTGCTCAACTATGTTCATAGTGTCTTTATTCCTAATAGCCAGAAACTAGAAACAACCTAGATGTCCCTCAACTGAAGAATGGATAATGTGGTACATGTAGACAATGGAAAACTACTCAGCTTTAAAAACAAGGAAAACATGAAATTTGCTAGAAAAAGGTCATCCTGAGCAAAGTAACCCAGAACCAGCAAGACAAACATGGTATGTACTCACTTATAAGTGGATATTAGTATTAAAGTAAAGGATAACCATACTACAATCCACAGACCCAGAGAGGCTAAGCAACAAGGAGGTCTCAAGGGAAGATGCATGGATCTTTGTGGGAAGGAGAAATAGATATTTTGGGTGGACAGAGGGATAGGAACAGGAGGGGTTAGGTGAAAAGAGGATGGAGGGAGAGAGTACTGGGAGAGACAGCTGGAATTGGGGGAGCAATTCAGGGGCAAGGTAGAAACCTGGTGCAATGGAAACTCCCAGGAATAGATTAGGGTGACCCTAGATAAGACTCCCAGTAGTGGGAGATACAGAACCTGAACTGGCCATCTCCTACAACCAGGCAAGACTTCTGGTGGAGGGTTTGGGACACCAACCCAGTTACAAAACCTTTGACCAACGATCTGTCCTACCTGCACGAGATGCTGGGGTAAAGGTGGCACAGAAATTGTGGGATTGGCTAACCAACGACTAGTTGATCTTTAGACCCGTGCCATTAAAGGGAGTCCACCCCTGACACTGACTGGAAGGCCAGAAACCAGAGACCAGATGACCTAGAGACCTAGAATAGAACCAAACACAACTGGCAAAAAAAAGTCAATGAAATGATGCCTAATGATATTCTGTTATACTTATTGATTGGTGCCTGACCCAGTTATCATCAGAGAGGCTTTATCCAGCAATTGATGGAAACAGATGCAGAGATCCACAGCCAAACATTAGGTGGAGTTTGGGGAATCCTGCTGAAAAGAAGAAGGAAAGATTATAGGAGCCAAAGGGGTCAAGTATATCACAAGAAAACCCACAGAACAACAAACCTGGACTCACAGGGGTTCACTGAGCCTGAACCAACAATCAGGGAGGCTGCATGGGTCTAACCTAGGTCCTCTGTACATATTTTATAGTTGTGTAGCATGGTGTTCTTATGAGACTCCTAACAGAGGGAGTGGGAGCTGTTTCTGAAACTTTTTCCTGCTTTTGGGACCCTTGTCCTCCTATTTGGTTGCCTTGTATAGTCTTAATATGAGGAGAGTTGCTTAATCTTATTGCAACTTGATATGTTATGTTTGGTTGATATCCCTGGAAGGCCTGCTCTTTTTCTTAAGGGAAATGGAGGAGGAATGGATGGGGTGGAAGAAGGGGGGGGGAATGGAAAAGGTGGGGGTGGAGGCAGAGAGGGAAAACTTCTGTCCGAATGTAATATATGAGTAAATTAATAAAAAATACAAAAATGAACACAAAAGAGCACACTGTAACTTAAGTAAGTATATTAGGTCAGTGAAGAATGCTCCTTTTTTTTCTTTTAGAATGCACTCCTCCTAGCAGAACTGCCCCCCTTTCTTTTCTTTTTGAGACAGTGTCTCACCATGTAGCCTACTCCTAGCCTACTCCTACTCATAGTCAGTTGGCTATGTTGACCACAATGGCCTCAGATTTCCTACATTTATCCTGTTTCTGCCTCTGGAATGCTAACTGATCTCTGTCTGACTCCCAGAACCCACATGATGGAAAGAGAAAAACAACCCTACAGATGCCCTTCCCTTACCACAGTACACACACACACACACACACACATGCACACGCACACGCACACACACACACCACACAGAGAGACAGACAGACAGAGAGACAGAGAGAGAGATTAAAAAGTAAAGATTGTGAATCTGGTGCTAAATGGTTTGATAAAGTAGTGGAAATCTATATAGGTGTACTGGCTATGAACAACCAGGAGTCCTTGAGAGAAGTGTTCCCTGACAGGGAAGTGGATGGGACAATACTTAACATAGAAAGAACATAATGCAGTTAAAGGCAGAAAGTGTAGGCTGAGAGTTGTAGGCACGAAGACTGTGGGTTGAGGAAAAATATGGATGGAAGACAGGTTAGATGTCCAGCCTCAAGATCCTGAGACATTGCAGAAAGCTATTCTAGAATGACCAGAGACCTGAGTTTTTAAACATCAGGGCTCAGTTTCTGAAGGGACCAAGCTTCTATCTCCGCCCTGTCTCCCGCTTGTGGAACTGGCTGTCTGCCAAATGGTCAGCTAGAGAGCGGGAGGAGGGGATGGTAAAACTGTGCAGGTACCACTAGGCTTCTTCTACAAAGGAAACACTCCTTAACCTGGAACCATGACTTTTCCCGGGCACAGCAGGCCACGCCTCTACCCCTCCCCCTCAACCCGCTGAGCCGTAGCGGCTCTCCGTTCCCAAGACTGTGGTCCCACCCAGTAGGCGGCTCTGTATCGGCCAATCAGCGAGCGCATGTGCAAAAGGCACTAAAACGCCCTCTTCCGGTGGCGAGACTGTTGCAAGATGGCTGCGGCGTGTCGGAGCGTGAAGGTAGACTGCTGTGTGCCTCTAACGTTTGTTTTTATGCAAGCCAGAACTGCGCGGGCAGGAACTAGAGAGGAGGGATCAGTGCCTGGAGAAAAGGGTCCTGCTTATTCGTGCCTGGTTTTGCAGCGGTTGGGTTTTGGGCTCAAAAGGTGAACATTAGCGTTCAACTGTGTATGTGCGGAGTCACAAGAAAAACCATGCCTAGGATGAGACACGACCCCCTCCCCTCAGGTTTCATCGGTGAAGAGAGGAAGCATTTAGGGCACTGACCGTCTCCACGTCTTCGCAGAATTGTCGAACTGGCAAATGAAAGGGTGGAGGGTGCTCTGGACAGTAGCAGTTCACCTTGTCCCTCTTCACAGGGCCTGGTAGCAATAATAACTGGAGGAACCTCGGGCCTTGGCCTGGCCACAGCCGAAAGACTGGTGGGACAAGGGGCCAGAGCTGTTCTCCTGGACCTGCCTAACACAGGGGGTGAAGCCCAAGCCAAGAAGTTAGGAGACAGCTGCATGTTTGCCCCAGCCAACGTGAGTCCTGATTCTCCCAGAGTGTGCTTGAGGAAACTTCGGGTGTGGGGGAGGCTTCCTTCTTAAAGAACAGTGTGTCTGGGGTTAGTCAGATGGCTTAGTGGATAAAGGTGCTTGATGCTCTCCATATCAACCTGAGTTTGATCCCCAGGGCCAACATGATACGAGGAAAGAGCTAACTAACCTCCACACATGAAAACATGCTCGCACACACATACAAGTACATGTAACGGAGGTAAATCCATCTCCTTTTATCTTTTGACCTGCACCCTTGAGCAGTGTGTAAGCACCTGCAGTAGGAATGCTAAAGCTGGGGCTCAGCATAATGGGAATGACGATTGGACACACTGGGAGTTTCTGGAGAAAATTCGTACGAGTTGGAATGCATATCTTGCTCAGTGATTTTACATTTAAAGAATTGAAAAACTTGAACTCAGCAGGTAGGGATTTTCAAAATGCTAGTTCATGCTCCTGTAATTCTCAAAACAGGATTGTATTGGAATACAGCTCAGTAGTACAATTCTTGCCTATCTAGTGTGTGTGTGTGTGTGTGTGTGTGTGTGTTTTGGGGGGGCATAGGCTTAATCATCAGTACTTTCAAAAGAGAAAAAACAAAACAGGGTTGTATAGTACCCTAATCTATATCAACTAAGAATAACCAGGGTAATGTGAATCGAGTACAGACTTAAATGTTTTGTAATACTTTTTTATAGTATTTACCATTTTCGCTTTCACCCCATTTGTCACCTGTTTTTACTACAACTCTTTCTTGGCCTCCCTTTTGTTCACACAGATCTGTTCCCACCTAAGAACTGGGCCTTCTCTCCTTTCAAAGTTTAGGGGAGTGTGTATGCTAGGAAATGAATAACTTTCCTTCATTTCTTCCTTTCAAGGTGACCTCTGAGAAGGAAGTACAAGCAGCTTTGACGCTAACAAAAGAAAAGTTTGGCCGTGTAGATGTGGCTGTTAACTGCGCAGGTATTGCTGTGGCCAATAAGACATACAACCAAAAGAAGAAACAGGTCCATAGCTTGGAGGACTTCCAGCGGGTTCTCAATGTAAGGCCTTGGCAGATCTCAAGGGATAGGAATAAGGGTTGTGTGTGGCTGTGGGTACTCCCAAAGCTTATAAAGAATCAAAAGGCAGCCTCTGCCTTAGATCCTACATCCTGGTTCCGTCCATCCTCCAGGTGAATCTCGTAGGCACTTTCAATGTGATCCGCCTAGTTGCTAGTGAGATGGTCCAAAATGACCCAGACCAGGGAGGCCAACGTGGAGTTATCATTAACACTGCCAGTGTGGCTGCCTTTGAAGGCCAGGTATGTGGACATGGCAAAGCTCTTAGCTTGAATGACTTTTGAGGCTCTCCCACATATGATCTCTACTCTGAGTTTTTTCCAGGTTGGACAAGCTGCATACTCTGCATCCAAAGGGGGCATAGTGGGCATGACACTCCCCATTGCTCGTGATCTGGCTCCCGTTGGCATCCGTGTGATGACAATTGCTCCAGGTAGACATTTCTCTTCTCTTTTGCCATACCTAGAATTGGGTGGGATCTGTAGGCAGATCAGAGAAGGGATCCGCTACATAAACATAGCAAGCTTAGCATCAAAGTGAGGAAGAACCAAGGAGCTATGAAAATAAGAACAAACCTTTGATTCTGGTGCTCTTGTCTAGGTTTGTTTGCCACCCCACTGCTTACCACCCTTCCAGAGAAAGTGCGCAACTTCTTGGCCACCCAGGTACCCTTTCCCAGCCGACTAGGTGACCCCACTGAATACGCTCATCTGGTACAGACCATAATCGAGAACCCATTCTTGAATGGAGAGATCATCCGGCTGGATGGGGCCATTCGAATGCAGCCTTAAAGGGTGAAGGCAGGAAAAACATTGGCTCCTTTCCAGCTTGAAGGAAATCTAGCAGCCATTTTGTAACTCTGTTCCAGTCACCCTCTGTGCCTAATAAATTCTCAAACTTACAGGTTGTGAGCACTCTTGTGTGCTAGGGGAACTAACATGGGGAGGAAAGTGAAGGCTTTGAGGTTGGATACATAAGCACCCCAGTGTGCAGTGGGAAAGGTGGTATCTCACACTTTTTGTATACGGTCACAACACTCGTTCATTGCAGTGAATGACTTTTATTACGTTGGGTAGAAAGGTTTGGGCTTAGTTACCTCCTGCTCGGGAGAGACTAGAGTGGGGATATGTAGCATTTCTTTCTGACTGCCAGAAACTTGTGAAACTGACAGGTGAGGATGGATGTGACCATCCTTAGTTCAGCGGCTGCTGTTGTTGAACTGTAGGTAATAATGGTTGGAAGGTTGATTGGTGTAGATGAGTGAATTCAGATAATTTTGCCTGTAAAAATTGAAAGGCCTCAGGTGATATGTTTTTCTTCTCCCTAGTCTTTGTCATTCCTCCCCACCCTAACCCTGGCCTTCTTCCCCATTGCTATACTTTAGAACTCACCGGGCTTGCTGTTCCTTAGCTAACTCCTGGTTGAAGGAGCCTAGCCCCCTTCGAAATTCCGCACACAATTCCTTCTCCTGTTGTTCCAGCTCCAGTGCTGCTTCAGCCAAGCGTTTGGTTTGTTTTCCCCACTCAGCTTCCAAGGACTTTTCGGCTTGGCGTTGTTCCTTTTTCTCCTGCCTTTGTGCTTCTTGGGTTTTCCTGATGGCAGCTCGCTGCTCTGCAGTCATGCCCTTCCAGCAATAGGGCAGGACCCGGTGAGGAGCCTGGGGGCGTTGGGCAGCTTTAGGATTCTCAGTCAGTAGATCACTGCTGATTTGTTTCTTGATCTCCCTGAGGTTGGCCACCTGTTGCTGCTGCTGTTCACGGTGCTGCTGCAGGGCCTGCTTAGCTGCCTGGTAGGACCCCCAAATGGAAGCAAATGTAAATCTTAGGAAACTCACTTGAAAGAGTGGGGAAAATACAGCCCTACTCATCTCAGAGAGAAGGGAGAGACATAACCTGGATTTTTTTTTTTTTTAATGAACCTAAGGGAGTGATGGAGGGGAGAGAATGGCCAGGGAATTTCTCTGCACTTAGGAAGGCCTTCTTAGTTTGAGAGGTCGGGGATGAATGGTCAATACCTGTTGTTAAGTCGACCTGTATCTGGAGGTAGGGAGAGAGGTGACTTACACTTTCATAGGATCTTAGGTGGAAGGGGGTCCTTGGATAGATGAGAATGCTTGTGCTGGTTTGAAATGGGGTATGAGGAGGAAGATGTGGCTAAAGTTCCCCACGACATTGTTCAGGAACTACACTGGATGGTTCAGAGCATACCTGGGCTTTGTTGGCATTGGCCATAGCAGTCCTTATAGCTGCTCGACAGGACTCTTCCAGCCTGGCCATTTCAGCAGCTCGTGTGTCCACAGCAAGGCGCAGCTGGTTACTAAGCAGAGCTACATGGAGAAATACAGCCAGGGCACTATATTTCCCTGTACTAGTCTCCATTCACTCACTAGCTATTGGTTTGACATACTTTGTATTTATGTGTGTATATTTGAGTTTCAGAGTTCCAGTGATATGGAAGGGATCAAGGATAGCTAAAGCACAACAGCTTGGGTGACAGTGTAGCTCTGCTTCCTTTGAGCAGTGTGGTTTTAAGTAAATAATTTCATTTCTTTAAGCCTCAGTCTTAAGGTTATTTGTTGGGTTCAAAAGGTACCACAGAATCAGATCCCGTCTCAAAGAACTCCCTGCCTAGTCCAATGTGGTGGTGTATGTCTATAATTCCAGCTCTAGGGAGATGGAGGCAAGTTCGAAGTCAGTCTGTATTCCATGAGACCCAGTCGCAACACCTACCACCAGAAAAACAAAAACAAAAAAACAAACTTCCCTCTCTGGTGGGAGAGACAGATCAAATAGATAATTAGACTATAACCTGGTGAGACCAAAGGCAGAGCTGTATATAAGCACAGTAACAGTTTCAGATGCTGAAGAAATGGCTCAGTGGTAGGAATATGTGCTTAGAATATATGAAGCCCTGGGTTCTAGCCATAGTACCAAAACAATGACTACTACTACTACTGTCGAAGTACAGAGATCAAGAGAAAAATGGCATGTCAGCCGTGGCCACATCATAAGCAAAGCTACTAATTTTTTTCCTCCAATCAAGCCATACACTGGCCTCACTGTTCTTAGGCCACGTCAGACACTGGTGGTTGGAACGTGAAGTGTGAGTAGAAAGACATGGTTCTTGCCCTGGAAAGATTTTCTCTAGTGTAAAAGGAAGATGTGGCCACAAACTATCATAGTAATGGTTGCTATTCTATGTGATGTGGATTATAGTCCCTATTTTAAGGATGAAGAAACTGAGCTCCTGAATACTGTGTTCAGGAGGCTGAGGTGAGTTCAAGCCCAGCCTGGGCTGCATGTACGTAGCAAGACACTGTCTCATGAAACAGAAAGAAAAACAGTTAACCTAAAGCAGAAAGTTAAGTAGAACTGTAAAATGCTTCCCCCAGGTAAGTGCCAAGAAAGCATGAATAATGGCTTCAGTATCTGTTGCTGAAGGAAGTCAGGGCTTGTATAGACTAACCTTTCTGCTTTAGCTGTGTGGGTAAACTACCTCCTCATGCAGTGTTGTCTCCAGATCAGATGAAGTCCCTACTATGCTATTTACCTGCTCGTGCCTCCTCTTCTCTGGCTGCCTGTTTCTCCCGTAGCTGTTTCTCCAGGTTGTATCTGAGCTGTTCCTGCTGTATTCTTAAGCATGAGGCCCTCTGCAGGGCCTCTCCAGAAAAGTATTGCATGCTGGCTGGGCCAAAATATGCTTCATTATCAAAATAAGGGACTGGAACCTCCGGGCGTTGGTTTGGGTTCCAGGAGTCAAATTCATGTCCATTCTTGAATTGCTGCCTTTGCTCCCGAAAATCCCGTACTTTCTTGGACAATCGGTATGCTCGCTCTGCCTCTTCCTTTTCTATCATCTGTGCTACCAGATTATACTGAGCATGCTTGGTACCTAGGAGGGATTGACAAGACATGAAGATACCCAGAACAGAGCCCAGTTAACCTCTGTCCCTACGCCTCTGCTCCCAAGGTCATCTGGTTTGTCTTATCACCCCTCAGAGACTCAGGCTCTATTCAGAGGCAGACCTGCCCAACTTCAGCCCATTCTCTATGGTTTATACCTTTGTTTTGCCCCAGCCTTGAGTGTTTACCATAAGCCACATCTTTGCTTCGCTCTGTTGCCTCCCGGAGCTTTCGTTCCTCCACCTGGTAGTTCAAGGCTTCCACATCCACCTGGACTTCAAAGAAAGGAGCTAAATCAGAGTGGGGTCTCAGCATCATACATTGAGTGTGCCAACAGACACTGTTTAGAAATGGTTCCCTTACAAAGTCCCTCTATAGCTCTTCAGGACATACTGGGTAAAGCTCTAACCCCTGAGAAAAGCTTGTAAACACCTCTGGTCTAGCAGTTTCTTCTTCCTATTATCTCTGTGTCTCCTTTTCCTGCCTCCTCTCACATTAATTTTAGGAACTGTACTTCAAGTTTTTTGCTCGTCTTAAACTCACAGCCTTTGCTCCAACTGTTGCCTCCCCATGAAATAGACTTTCCTTCCTTTACCCAAGCTTCACTTTACCCTTTAAGACTTGTTCGGAAGGTTCAACCCCCAGAATCTAGAACCACACTGTATTGACAATGGCCACCTTGTATTGCCTGGCTACACTGTACTGACAATAGCCTTTCTAGTGTTGCCTCCACTGTGAGCTATTCCAGGGGAGAAGATAGGCCTTGGCTATCATTGTATTCCCCACAGTTCAACATAGTACTTAGTACATAGCAAGTCCGAGGGACATTCTTGCAACTAAGATCTCAGTCAGACCTCTTAAACTTCAGTTTGCTTGTGGTCAGGTAGTATGCTCTGATTTTTCAAAGTTGACATCTCAATGCTTTTTTTTTTTTGTCTCACTTCACAGAGGAGGATAATGTAGGTTATGTGTCATAATGCCATATACATATTAGCAAACCTGGCTTTGAACACAAGTATGGTGTCTTCTCTAGGTCCTTTCTCTACCCATGCACTCAGCAATCCTTTTTTGTTTGTTTCATAAAGCTATCAGTGTTTTCTCTTTCATTATAATTCATTTAAAACATTTCAAAATAGTATGAAAGGGCATATAGTTTGAGGAAGAATAAACATCCCTTCAGCCTCTATTCCTCAGCTTGGTTCTGTGAAGGTTTTATAGCCAACATGGTCTGGTAAGATGGTTCAGTGGTTCAGGCCTGAAAACAGCTTGACACCAGAGAGCCACATGGTGGAAAAGAGTTGTCTTTTGACCTCCACATTCACACTGTAGCATGCATGCACTGTGGTACCACATGACCCTCCTAAATAAATAAAAATACATAAAATATTGTCAGCTTGATAGCATCTAGAATCACTTAGGATTGAAACCTCTGGACATGTCTACTTTAAGTGGGAAAACCTCCCCTAACTGTGGGCAGTGCCATACCATGAACTAGGGTCTTGGACTGAATAAAAAAGAGAAAGTGAACTGAATTCTGTTTGCTAATTGGGTGCAAAGTGACCAGCCACCTCCTATTACTCCTCTCCAATAATGGACTATATGCTCAAACTGAGCCAAAAGAAAAAGAAAAGAAACCCTTCCTTCCTTGTGTTTGTTAGATATTTTGTCTGTTAACAAGAAAAGTAACCAATATAACAATATCATATTTAGCCTTGCAGAAATACCTTAGGTTTATGTGATATCAAATATGTTTTACACCCACATTGTTTCTCAAGAACCAGAGTCCAAGAGCTGACCAGAGAAGAGCCAGCTGTCTCTTCACAATTCCATCTCTCTTCGGAAGCCCTGCCCAGGCATATGAGCTTGGTTCCCTAGCCCCTTCCTTTCCAGTCCTACAGCCTGCTTGAATCCAGAAGGGTTATAATGCACTGCCACATTCCCTTCTAGGCATAATGGGGAAGCAACCCAGTCTTGTAAAGTGATTTCTATTACCCACTCACCCCCATGACTCGGTTCCGCACATTGAAGAATCGACGTTGTCGTTCCCTTTCTCGATTTCTTCTAGCCTCAATGGCTGCCATTTCCTTGGGATCTGCCGAGAGGTCTAACTTATACATCTGGAGCAATGAGAAGTGGAATGGCTCATTTATGCTGACTGTCCCTTGCTATACCATACCTCCAGTTCTTTCTCCCTTATAACATGTCACTAGCTATGATCCAGATTACTTTGTGATATTTCACATCTGTATCTTCAATCTGCTGTCTCTACACCAAGTCAAGCTTCAGTCTAATGTCAGGCAATATTCCCAGAATCTTTGATGGCCTCTGTTACTCCAGTGTTAATCCTCTGCCCTGGCTACCATGGGGATCTTTCTAAAAGCAAGTCTTGACCATTGCACTGCTGAGGTTAAAGCCTTTGCAAGCAGAGAAAAACAGACTGCAGAATGCTCAGCCCTAAATGGGACCTCTTTTTCACACCCTCTCCTCCGAAGGTTCAAGTGATCATTGCAGAAGAAGGGTAGAAAGACTTGTCAGAGGTGGTGGATGAATACAGGGAAATAGTATCTTCCAGACATAGCAGGGGCAGCTACACATAAGAACTCACAGAGATTTTGACAGCAGGCACAAACTTGTGAAAGCTCAAGCCAGACCATGCAGCATGCAGAGACAAAGGCAGGGAACACAAAGTCCTACCCGTAGTGAAAGAGCTGTTAGCAACTGATAGCTGTTGGGAGGGGAGAGTTAGTTTTCTTTACGAGTATAGAGCCCCCTTTTTTATTTTTGTTTTTCATGACAGGGTTTCTCTGTGTAGTTTGTTGTCCAGGCTGACCTTGAATTTAGAGATCTCTCTGCCTCTGCTTCCTGATTGCTGGGATTAAAGCTGTGTGCCACTATGCTCTGGAAGTTCACTCTTGAGTTGACCATGTTCTAGCAGAAGGCCACAAATCAAATATATTGTCAGCACAAATTGGACTTGATGAGTGGAAAAAAAAAGAACACATAAAGTTGGGTGGGAAGGGAAAGAGGGCTAAATCTGGGAAGGGTTGGGGGAGGTGAATATGATCAAAACACAATGTACAAAATTCTCAAAGAACTAATAAAATAAAAAAGTCTTTGTAAGCAGATTTACAGCAAATGTCTTCCTAGTGTTTAAAAGCTAAGGTCCAACTCCCTTACAACTCAAAAGGTCAGGGTAGGATGACCATGAGTTAGAGGCCAGTCTAAGCTACATAGCAAGACTGTAATCTAAAACAAGGAAACTTTAAAAAATGTTATTCATAGATTCTTATGGATACAGTATATAACTTACAGAGAGAACCATCATAGATTTTGCCTTGTGGGGAGTAGTTTGAAAAGAGACAAGACACTTCAATGGGACCAATTATTTCTCTATGTTGAGGTTTTATATATATATGTGTGTGTGTGTGTATATATATATGTATATATATGTATACATATACACACACACACATATATATATATATAAATAAATATAAAACAGGATTTCACTGTGTCACTCAGACTCGCTTGAAGTTGTAATACTTTACCAGTCTTTCACATACTAAGCTTTTAACTATACCGACTTTGAGTTGGTTCATTGCTTTCTCAGGCTTCCAAACTTACGTATGGGAGATTATATATATATATATATATATATATATATATATATATATATATATATA